>NW_024359387.1:0-273 GCF_014805655.1 Passer montanus | reverse complement strand
GGAATAGACTCCACAACCTGATGTAGTTAAGAAGTGGGTATGTATTGTCAGTGCCCAGCATGAGCGAGATAGTTTGGTCTGAGCCAAATCTTTATTTAACAAAGTGTTCCATATGCACTGTATTGCCCAATATTTCCATTCATATTCAAATCCTGGCCCCACCTGTCCTTACCTTGCATGGTAATTAGATCCATAACCATCTGAGCATGCGTTGTTCACAGTGGTGGTCTCATGGGGGTCTCTTGGTGGTTTCTGAGGCTGAAGATTGTGGTC
>NW_024359386.1:0-273 GCF_014805655.1 Passer montanus | reverse complement strand
TTTTTTGGGGGAAAAATCTGATTTTTTGGGGCGAAAAAAATGTATTTTTCGGGGGAAAAGATCAGATTATTTTGGAAAAAAATCAGATTTGTTTTGAGAAAAAAGCGGATTTTTTTGGGAAAAGAAGCAGATTTTTTTGGGTAAAAAGCAGAGGCTTTTTTGGGGGAAAAAACCCAGATTTTTGGGGGGGAAAAATCAGATTTTTTTGGAGAAAAAAGCAGATTTTTGGGGAAAAATAGCAGATTTTTTGGAGGGAAAAAAGCAGATTTTTTT
>NW_024359385.1:0-273 GCF_014805655.1 Passer montanus | reverse complement strand
GATTGGCTGAGGGGCGGGAATTGAAGAAAACGACAATTCCGATTGGCTGAGAGGCGGAGCTTAAAAACCCTCGCTTCTGATTGGCTGAGGGGCGGGGATTGGAAAAATCCGCGATTCTGATTGGCTAAGGGGCGGAGCTCGAAGGAAATGGAGTTTTTGATTGGCTGAGGGGCGGAGCTTAAGGAAATGATCGATTCTGATTGGCTGGAGGGGACAGGCCGGAAGTGGAGCCCAGACCGGCCGCGATTTGGGGGAAAATGGGGGGGAAAAGGG
>NW_024359384.1:0-273 GCF_014805655.1 Passer montanus | reverse complement strand
AGTTCCCTGTGCTGGGAATTCCCTGTGCTGTGCCCGTGTCCAGGATCCCTGGTGCTCTGTGCTCGGAGGGAAGCTGGTTGTACAAACGCGAGGATGTGAACCGCGAGAGGAGTCCCTCCTGAAGGCACTGCTCCAGATCCTCCCCCCAGAGTGTGATGTTTCCTCCTGGGGGAAACACTTGCAGAGAGGTGGAAGGAAATATCAGTTCCTGCAAAGGGACTGGGAAGGTGTTTTTTAGGAGCTCAGAAAGCTGTGTCAAATGTGCATGAAGAA
>NW_024359383.1:0-273 GCF_014805655.1 Passer montanus | reverse complement strand
AAAAAATCCCCAAAAATTCCAAATTTTTCTCCTTAAGAATTCCAATTCCCCAAAATTTTCAATTTTTCCTCCTTAAAAAATCCAATTTTTTTCCTTTTTTTGTGAATTTTCCTGGAATTTTTAGGGAGTTTTTTAGGGAATTTCCAATTTTAAAAATCCCCAAAAATTCCAATTTTTCCCCATTAAAAATCCCTTTTTTTTTCATTGGAAAAAACCTCAAAAAATTCATTTTTTCCCCCTTAAAAATTCCAAATTTTTGGGAATTTTTTTTAA
>NW_024359382.1:0-273 GCF_014805655.1 Passer montanus | reverse complement strand
TCCCAGGGTGATTTAGGGATTTGGGTGGGGGTCCCGGGTGATTTGGGGCGGGGGTCGCGGCTCACCCCCGCTGCGGGCGATGTAGCGCACCCAGGGCAGCGCCTGGTACCCGCTCTTCTCGATGATCTTCATGTACCGCACCTGGGGGGCACCGCGCGTCGCCCCCTCCCCAAAATCCCACCCGCAACCCCTCGTGCAGACCCCAGACCCAGCCTGTCCCTCCCCTGGAGACCCCTCCCCTCCCTGCTCGGCCCCAAGCCCCCAGAGACCCCT
>NW_024359381.1:0-273 GCF_014805655.1 Passer montanus | reverse complement strand
GGGCGGCTCGCGTCCCTCCGGCCGGCGCGGGGCTCAGTCCGAGCGAGCGGCTCCGGCGGCGCTGCCCTAGGAGTCGCCGGGCCCCGCGGTAGGTTCCTTGCCCGGGCCGCGGGCGGCGGCGCCCACGCCCTCGTGCAGGATGAGGTCGGGGGACTCGGAGCGCGGCGTTTCCAGGTTGCTGGCGTCCGTGTCGCTGTCGCTGCCCTTTTTGCCCCCGCCGCCCCCGTTGTGCGTTTTGATGTGTTTGCTCAGGTGGTCGCTGCGCATGAAGCG
>NW_024359380.1:0-273 GCF_014805655.1 Passer montanus | reverse complement strand
CACTCACCTGCCATGGGCACTGGCCAGGAAGACACTCATCCCCACCAACTATCCTGGTATCAACATACGGAGTCTTGCTGCTGGTTCTGTTGTCAGGTGCAGGCGTTGGGCTTTCTGTGGTAATTGCAAAGTACTCCTCTGTGCTCGTTTCATTTGCTGCAGGGTCTTCTTGATCATTCATTCTACTGCTATGGTCAGCAGGTGAAAGAACAGACCTTTTTTTCCTCACCACAGAAACTTTTCCACAAGGGTATTTTACTGTAAAGAGAAGAA
>NW_024359379.1:0-273 GCF_014805655.1 Passer montanus | reverse complement strand
GGCGGGGCCAAGCCCGCGGGGGGCGTGGCCGCTCCGCGCCAGGCCCCGCCCCCATTGGGCACGTGCGGTCCCGCGCGCTGCCCGAGGGGAGGGGGAGCGCGGGGCGGGGCCTGGCCGAGCTGCCGCGCGCTGATTGGCTGGCGTGGGGACTGGGCTGCTGCCATTGGCTGGAGCGCGGTGTCCCCAGGGTGGCCACGCCCCTCGCCGTGCCAGGGCGCCCCCTGCTGGTCCCAGTGCCTCCCAGTCCCAGGGCCGGCTTGTACTGGTCCCAGT
>NW_024359378.1:0-273 GCF_014805655.1 Passer montanus | reverse complement strand
CCCGCCGGGGTGGTCGTCGCGGCACAGGGCGACGGTGAGGGCGCGCGCCGGCGGCAGCGCGGCCAGGTGGAAGAGCTCGCCCCAGAAGAGCTGGCCGTCGGCGCCCGCTGGCTTGGCCGTGGTGCGGGCGAAGACGGCGCCGTCCAGGTGCAGGTGGCAGCGCAGGCGGCGCCGCGCCGGCAGGTCGCGGCCCTCGTAGACCCAAAGGGTCAGGGAGAGCTCCAGGCGCTCGCAGTTGTCCTGCGGGGACAGGGGACAAGGGGACAGGGGACA
>NW_024359377.1:0-6357 GCF_014805655.1 Passer montanus | reverse complement strand
GGCCATATCCAAATAATCTTATGAATTGCTTGACACGAGGCTTAGTATCTGAAAATATAACCTTTTGAAAAATCTTTCTTAGAAGGAATATAAATTTCTTTATTCAATTAAGAAAGGCAAGCATCTTCAGATGCCGTGTGATGTGCTAAAGTGGTATTTGCCGTATCCATTGATTATCCTTTAAAAGAACACAGTGCATTTGACAGAAGTAATTTTGGTTAAAGTATCTTACTGTGGAAACTTTCCAGTTCGCGAAGACAGCATTCATCACCAAGTGTGCAATGGAAAGACCAGGTTGAAGGAAGGAACAAAGCTGAAGAATCCTCTGAGACATTCATGACTCCTCCAGAGAGCTTCAGCCTGCAGGAAGGCTCTATAGTAAGGAAAAAAGCCTCAATAGTAAACAGAATAGAAAAAAAGCCTCAATAGTAAATACTAAATAGAAAAATCCTCTCAATAGTAAGGAAAAAAATGTGGCACACATTGTTTAGGTTTTTTAAAACACACTGTCAAAATATTTACTATGCTGAAAGTTTGCTGCATTTGTTGTGCTGAGCTGTGGAAGAACTCTGCCATTCTCTTACCCTTTTTGTTATTATGCTACCTTTAAAAAAGTTTAATACATGAATAAATGTAACCAACACCTTGGAGAAGATAATTTGAAAATGTTTCTTAAGTATGGGTAGGATGTACTGGCATTCCTAATTAAGGCATTTTGTAGACATGGATTATCATTTCATGTGAAGATGTTCTGTCTTTCTACCCAAATTTTTGTCAAGCTTCATTAGCTACCATTGTAGAAATGTTTATTTCTATTTCATACACTCTTTTAGTTTTAGTGCAAGTATTTGACTGTAAAAATGGCTTGAAAATTGTTTCAAGCTTTCAGGTAGAAAAGCAGAAGGGATTTTTTTATTGTTGTTGTTTTGGTTTTTGCTTGTTTTGCTGTGGATTTGGCACACTGGATGTATTTCACTGGATTATTTTTTTGAAAACTTTCTCCTCTTATGTGACCAGTTTGGGCCTTTCTACTGTCTTTACCCAGCCACACCCTGAATAAAAATTTTGCCATCTTTTTGCATGGCAGCAGGGACAAAGGAAAGTTCTTGGCATGTTTAGAAGATCTCTCATTGTGTGGTAACATTTGCTCTGTTTCTACTCCTAGCAATAGGAATTATTTTTGGTGTTGGCTTGGAAGCTTCTCCTCTTTCTCTCTCAGAGCTGTGAGCATGGAAGCTACATGAGGTCTGTTCCCTGTTGACAGGAGCAGAGACCTGCATCAGAGAGTCTTCAGATTTGTGGGTGTCTTTTGTTCAGTTGATGGAGTTACTCCCCACTTTGACTTGGTGTTGTCCACTGCCCAGGCAGATCTGTCATTGATGACCTGAAGGGAAATAAAATCAGGATCTTCTTTTTCCTTTCTGGGAGGATAGCGGCTTCTTCCATGCAAGCATTAGTGTATTAAAAGACATTTGCTGGCCTAGTTAGCCTGAAAAAGGAATTTCATCAGGCACAAAAGGAGTACATAGAGAGAAAAGCAACTGTCTGTCCTAACTACAGGCATTAATGATTGCTATTTATAACTATGAAACACAATTACAAGCTGAAAATATTCTACTAGAAACTTAAAGTGCTTTCTAGCTGTTACTGTGGTAGGAGTTTTTCTTTTTATTTGTATTCCTTAGTAAAATATATGTTATCCATGACAAGAATTCAGGACAAGATTCCATTCACAATCAAGATTTCTGGTAATGGAAACAGTGTTTGATGGTGGACTCAAAAGTAATGTTATGTTACTGAAAGTTTAAAAAAGCTATTTATAACTATGAAACACAATTACAAGCTGAAAATATTCTACTAGAAACTTAAAGTGCTTTCTAGCTGTTACTGTGGTAGGAGTTTTTCTTTTTATTTGTATTCCTTAGTAAAATATATGTTATCCATGACAAGAATTCAGGACAAGATTCCATTCACAATCAAGACTTCTGGTAATGGAAACAGTGTTTAATGGTGGACTCAAAATTAATGTTATGTTACTGAAAAGTTAAAAAAAGAAAAAGAGAAGGATTGTCTCACTGTCACATTCATAGAGCTGGTTGTCTTGACCATTTTACTCAAAGGATTTCAAACCACAAGACTGTCCTGAGCAGGTGATAAAAATAGTCATTTTTGGAAGAGTTTTATTAGTGGTTTCCTTATGAGATCACGTATTTCTTGCCTTGGATGGCTTTGCATTTTTCCCAAAGCTGTTTGTATTTGTTTGGGAACCGGAGTGCCTGTATGCTGATCCTGTTTACTCCATTGAGATAGTTTGATTTTGCTTCCCAAAATGAAAAAGCAGGAGACTGATGCATTGCTTTTGATTTGAACACTGCCCAGCTACCGCAAATTAATTTTTCTTTGTGTTCCAGGTGGACAGGTCCATCCTCCTGAACTTATACCAGAGCATGGCAGACGCCCACGTGCTTGCCAAACAGACAAATGCCCCCCTGGAAGAGTTACCCTGGACAGAGTTTTGTGCACTCTTGCATGAGAATGTTGAAGCCCTGATCGTGAACTTCCACAATGCTAAAGAGAGGGTGAGTGTCCCCAGGCACCAGCTGCCTCTGCCGAGCTCAGTGACATTTGCTCACACTGCAGTCTCGTTAGAAAGGAGTAATATCCATTCCCCCAAAAGGATTTGGACGCTAACAAATGAGCACCATTAGTTATGGCTTGCCCACTGCTCAGTTTGGTGCTGTTGCCGTGCATCAAGTGTCTCAGCTCCACCTTCAGTGCAGGACATTCTGAAAGGAATACCTGATACTGGCAACAGGGACCTACTTAAAAGATAAGAAATTCGACTTACTGATGAAGAAATTCACAGAATGCACTTATTTACAATCATAAATCAAGTCTTTATTTGACCACAATCCATAGGTTTTCTCCAGGAATACCACCTTTTAATTATTTGTTTATGATTCAGATGTACTATTTGAAAGAATGCCAGTGTGGGGTTTTTTGTTTAATTGTAACTTTGGATTATGACATTTTTACTCAGAAACACAATAGAAATACCTATTATAAAACATGTCAGTATTTGTGTGAAGGAGGAGCTGTACTTTTCTTTAATGCAATAATGCATGTGAGCTTACGTGGCCTTTCTCCTCAGAAAACCTTGTGGTTTTAGGAAGAAAAAAAGCCCCTTTTAAAATAACTCTGCTGGTTCCGGACACTAAGCTATGCCACTCTTTAGGGTTTTCACTTTGTGTTCTGGTTTATTTCTCTCTTGAAGTAGGTGAGGAAAGGGAAGGAGGTGAACATTTTTGGCTGTGTTTGAAGAGCTTGTGTCTTATTTTTGCTTGCTTTTTTAATTAAGCACTGCTATTGAGACTGATTGTGATGTCCCTAGGGCTCTTCTCATGTATTTAGCAGCTCTTCTGGGATTTTACACTGTGTTGTACAAAAATTTAGTTCCTGTGATCTATCTGGAAGTATCTTGCTGATATTTTCTAGGAACACAGCTCAGGTGTGTGCATTTGTTGGCTTGGTTCATTGTTGGCTTGGTTCATTCCCCCATTTAGCTTGCATGGGAGGTGCAGTGTTAAATCGCAAGAGTGGATCTCTTCATGTTTGTTGAAAACACATCATAAACTTATGAACTACTTGTAAGGAAAACATTCTTTATGCTAGAATTCCCTGAAATTGTTTTAAAACTTAATAATAATCTGGAATGTCTTGGCTTTTCAACAAAAGAAAAAAAAACACAAAAACCCCAAAAAACTAAAGTCTGTTTTTTAATTATTTGCAATCACCACAAACTTCTAAAAGATATACTTGGATTACTAATTTACTAATTTACTAAAATTTAATACAATCATTTAAAAATATGTATGACGTGTCTGGCTTAGGTTTCCTGCAACTGGGATGACAAGGTGGTATAAAGATGGCAAAACTGAAACCAAATAAAATACTTTGTTTCAAAATATATTTCGGTTTTGTTTTGAGAACCAAGTAATTAATCTGCTACGAAAGGATTTTACTTAGTTTTAATAAAAATATTGAAAAAAAATACAGTTTAGATTTTATGCTGGAATAGTCAGTTCTTAATGTCAAAAGGTAAATAATAATTTCTTCTTAAATGCTTGTCACAGAGATATCTCATCTAGAGTACACTTGCAAGCACCAGGCTGACACTATGAATGAACTTCAGCAGAGCCAGAAGTATGCTTTTGAAAAAATGTCTGAACAGTTAAAAGCACAGGAACATTGGTGGCAGAAAGAAAAGCAATATCTTGAACAGCAGTACTCAAATGTCCTTGCAGAAGTTCATGCAAGAGCACAGATATGGTGGGGTGAACTACTTTTTTTTCTTTTTTTTTTTAATGTAATGGATTATTTCAATAGTTTAAGCCTCTTAGCAGTTTAAGATCATCGGGAATACATTTAAAGTGAAAAAAAACCTCCAAACCAAACAACAAACCAACCCATCACTGTGCTAATATTAACATCACTTAAAATAAGAAATAAATTACTTTGATGAAGCATTTGTTGAAGAGAATTTGTTCTTCAGCCCAGTTGAGCACCTGATTTCATCTACAGATGATAGGTTTTTTTGAGAATGTTAAAGCTGTAACATCAAACTTGCTTTTTTTAAGAATTACTGAGGGCAGCAGTTACTTTTTCAGCACCATCATTTGCAGAGATTGTATAGAATAATGTGGTATCACCTGGGGATAAATTTAGTTACATGTGTACTAGCCCTAAGAACAGTGGTAGATTTCAAGAGTGTTAAGTGATTCTGTTTTTCTGATACTACAGTGAGAAATGTCTTAAAAGTGTGAAACCGCCACTCCTTGTTAGATGAGTTATTTGCAATCCTAAATGTTCCGTGTTATTCCACAGCTACCATTTACTGTCTTTATCATCAAATTCCTTCACACCTGTTTCAATTAAAAGCATTGTGAATAAAGGAAATAAATGTCCCTTGTTATTTGTGAGTTACTGCAACTTATTCACAGAACAATGCTGTATTTGATGCAATCTTAGGACTGGAAGTCTTTGCATGCTGAAAAACTTAATCTGTCTAGTTTCATGTTCCAGACTTCCTTGTGTTTTACGTCTCACTTACACTGGTTTTCTGCTTGCTAGAGCAGTGTTCTCTCTGAAATCAGAGGATGTTATGACTATTTTTAAGTCAACTCATAAAACTATTGTGGGAAGGCAGGTGGTGCTGGACCTTCTGTGAGCTGTCATGGTGTTGGTGGATTGTTGTCAGAAACAATGTCAGGAGTCCATTTGCAGTTGATGACCACGTAAATTTTCCTCCTACCATTGTTTTGGTTTCATACATCTGATTCTGTAATTGTTTACTAGAAGAGATATTTCCATCACCATCACTACTAACAATTTTTGCTCATTTGGATGGAAAAGCTCAATTTTCTTTTAGTTCTTGTCTAGGTAAAAACCGTGCAGTTAATATTTCTTCCATTTTTGTTTGGTTCCCCTCTACGGCCGACTGAGCGCTATGTCTTGCCAAAGAGACATTCTCCAGGAGCAGGTGAACCAGCACCAATTATTGAACCAGAAGATCATCAGGCTCCTTTTTATATGGACACTCAGAAGTTGATTTGTCACATATTAGGGTGTGAATAGGTCTTTGCTTTTGTTGACAAAAAATTTTGGAGGAGGTTTAGCGTACCCAAGTTCTATCAGATCTGTATTAGGTGATAAGAACAAATTTGCTTTTGGCTTGATGTAAGTGTTTGGGTTGCTTTTTATTTTTGTTTTCTACTTTCTCATGTTTACCATCCTTTCTTTCAGTAAAGATAACCTTCTTCTCTTTAACCAAAATGAAAGGACAAACTCTTTCTCTAATAAACTTTTACAATAAACTTCAGGTGAAAACAGAATTTGCAGTAACACTTGGTAGGTGACAGGTTCAAACTTTGCCCTTGAGTATGTCTTTTAGAGATGGAGGAAAAAATTATGCTTTGTCTTCATTTTCTCGAGTCTTAAATATGATTTATTTTATTGCTAAAATAGCAGATTTTATAGCCCATCAACTTGTTTTTGTTTGCTAACAGAGAAACATAGCAATCTTGCAGCAAGAAATATTTGAATTTTCACGAAGGCTTCATGTGTAAGAGGTAGAGTCCCACACACTGCACCTGCAGCTTTCAGAATGCAGATGGGCTTTCAATGAGGTACAAAAAGATGCTGAAAAAGCCCAGAGTCTGCAAAAGCAACTAAATGAACTTCAGCGTGTAAGTACATTTGATTTGGAAACTCTCCTTCTTAAAAGAGATTCTCCTTTTTACACATTTTTTAAAAATTTCTGTTCTTTTATGAAAACAAGCATAAAATTGATTTACTTTC
>NW_024359376.1:0-273 GCF_014805655.1 Passer montanus | reverse complement strand
CCCAAAAATGGGGGTGAGACCCCAAAAATTGGGGAGAAAAACTCAAAAAATGGGGCTGGGACCCCAAGAATTGGGGAGAAATCCCCCAAAATTTGGGTGAGACCCAAAATTTGGGAGAAAACCCAAAAAAATGGGGAGAAACCCCCCAAAATTGGGGTGTGAACCCAAAAATTGGGAAGAAATTCCCCAAAAATTGGGAGAAATCACCCCAAAAAAGGGTCCCAGACCCCCCAAAATGGGGTTAAAAACCCCAAAAAAGGTCCCAGACCCCCC
>NW_024359375.1:0-273 GCF_014805655.1 Passer montanus | reverse complement strand
CTTAGATCTGCTAACACTGCATTATCATGAATATATGTATATAAAATCATTTGTATATGAAATCATTTGAGCAGCTTGGTTTTGGTTTTAAATTCACAAATATTGGCCGTAGTGGGCTTTGCACAAGTTTAACTCCATCAGTTGGTGAATGAGACAATTCACTTGAGCCAAGTGGAAATCTGGTGTGGCTGTGGCTGCTGGTGGAGCAGGACCAGCAGCTGCAAGTCATCGACTGCTGTTCATGATGGGCCAGTGCTGCTGCCCAAAAAAGAT
>NW_024359374.1:0-273 GCF_014805655.1 Passer montanus | reverse complement strand
GCCCAGCATTATAAGACCTTTAAGACAGCTAGGTCTTACACAAGTAGTGAGGTGTAAATAAACTAGAATTTTAAATTTTTTTAATCTAATATTCTGAAATATTTTCAGTGATTCTTATCATTGTTTGTCCTTTGAATGCACAGATGTTTCTTCACTGAAGTTGGTTAAACTTGGGAAATTCAAATGCAAACTGAGTCTTAAGGAAAAAAAAAACCTATAAATTCTTTTACTGCCATACTCGCTATGAAATCCCTGCAGAACATTTATTTGTTT
>NW_024359373.1:0-273 GCF_014805655.1 Passer montanus | reverse complement strand
CCGCCGCTACGCCGGCCTCTATTTCTGCATCTGCGTGGACGTCACCGACAACAACCTGGCCTACCTGGAGGCCATCCACAACTTCGTGGAGGTGGGCAGCTCGTTAACTCGTTAATTACCGCGCTAATTAACCCCCCCGGGCCTTCATTAACCCTCCAGGGTGTTAATTAGGGCCGCTAATTAATGAATTGGTGCCCCTCAGGTGCTCAACGAGTATTTCCACAACGTCTGCGAGCTCGACCTCGTCTTCAACTTCTACAAGGTTTGGGGGGG
>NW_024359372.1:0-273 GCF_014805655.1 Passer montanus | reverse complement strand
TGTCTGTGCCCGGTGTGTGCCCGGTGTGTCTGTGTGTGTGCCCGGTGTGTGTGTCCGGTGTGTGTGTGTGTGTGCCCGGTGTGTACCCGGTGTCTGTGTGTGTGCCCGTGCCCGGTGTCTGTGTGTGTGCCCGGTGCGTGCCCGTGCCCAGCCGTGCCGCGGCTGCCGGCCCGGGGGATGCTGGCCGTGCCGCTGCTCGCCCATCAATCACGGGGCTCCCGGTTCCGGCGGGAGGCGGAGCGGGGCCGGCCGCGAGCCGGAGCCGAGCCCGGG
>NW_024359371.1:0-273 GCF_014805655.1 Passer montanus | reverse complement strand
AGAAACAATGCCATGAGCCTTCTTCTTGCAGACTAATGGGCCACCAGAATCACCCTGTGTCATGAAAGGAGTGAGAGGGGTCAGACATGCCACAGCTCAGCTCTCCCTGCCTTAAGGAGCAAGTTTCCTCTTCCCTCCCTTCATGTGAAGAACCTCCTCTTCCAAGCACCTCCCTCCCTCCAGACCCAGCTCTCAGTGTCTGTAGCTGCCTCACTGCTCCTCTGAGCCCACCCATGAAACAATTCAGTCTTGGAAGCTCTTTGAGATTCAAAA
>NW_024359370.1:0-273 GCF_014805655.1 Passer montanus | reverse complement strand
GTGAGTGAGTTGTATACTTTGTATTTATGCGTGTTGTAAGTCACAACCTACTTGGTGCTCAGGTAGCTCCAAGTAAGAGTTGTAAACCACCTAAGTACCTAAGAAATAAATGTTACTTGGTACACAGGACACTATTAAAAGAGACATGGACCTAGCCCATCTTTTAGCTGCCTAATAAACACCAAAATTACATTACAGGTGTTTTCAACCAGTTTTAGATTATTCAATTTGAAGATGAGATGAATAAATAGTTGTCAGATAGTCATCAGACAT
>NW_024359369.1:0-273 GCF_014805655.1 Passer montanus | reverse complement strand
TCTTTGTCTTTTTTTAGTTTATATATATAAATATTTATTTTTTATGGATTGTGTAATAATTTTGGAGTTTTATAATTTATATTTATCTTGGAGAATTTTAAAGTTGTTATAATTTTTTTTTTTACTTTTTGCAGTTTTTAATTTTTTTGGGATGATTTTAAATTATTTTTGGTATCTCAATTTTTTACTGTTATTTTTTGGTGGCTTTTAAACATTTTTTATCTTTTTTCTTCTTTCTTCTGCTTTTAAAAGTTTAACAAATCCAAGTCAAAA
>NW_024359368.1:0-273 GCF_014805655.1 Passer montanus | reverse complement strand
GGGTCAAAGGTCACCCAAAAAATCAAAAATACCCCAAAAAACTCCAACCCCTCCCCAAACAATTCCCAAAAAACCCAAAAATCCCCCTAAAAATTAAAAAAAAACCAAAAAACCTCTAAAAATCCTCCCCTAAATCCCAAATAAACCCAAAAATCCCAAATGAACCCCAAAATCCTTCCCAAATATACAAAAGTCTCAAATAAATGCAGAATTCATCCCAAAATCCCAAATAAACCCAAAACCCACCCCAAAAATCCCAAATAAACCCAAAAA
>NW_024359367.1:0-273 GCF_014805655.1 Passer montanus | reverse complement strand
AGGGGAATTGGGTCTGGGGGCTTGGGGGGAATTAATTTGGGTCTGGGGGCTTCGGGGGGAAATTTGGTCTAGGTGCTTTGTGGGGATTTGGGTCTGGGGGCTTCAGAGAGAATTAATTTGGGTCTGGGGGCTTCGGAGGGATTTGAGTCTGGGGGTTTGGGGGGTGGATTTGGGTCTGGGGGCTTCAGGAGGGTTAATTTGGGTCTGGGGGCTTTGTGGGGGGCAAATTTGGGGTTTTTTGAGCAAATTTTGGGGTTTTCTTGGGGGTTTTTG
>NW_024359366.1:0-1656 GCF_014805655.1 Passer montanus | reverse complement strand
CATGGTGGCACTGTGGGACACGGGGACAGTCAGGTGGCACAGGGGACATGGCAGGTGACACCGGGGACAGCCAGGTGACAGGAGGGACATGGAGGACACAGGGACAGCCAGGTGACAGGTGACACCGGGGACAGCCAGGTGATGTGTGGGACATGGAGGACACGGGGACAGCCAGGTGACAGAAGGGACACGGGGTGTGTGGGGACAGCCAGGTGACAGGTGGCCCAGGGCACAGCCAGGTGACACTGCAGGGACAGCCAGGTGACAGGAGGGACATGGAGGACACGGGGACAGCCAGGTGACAGGTGGCACAGGGGACAGCCAGGTGACACCGGGGACACCGTGACACGTGCCACCGGAGGGGACACAGGGGACACGGGGGGGGCTCCGGGGCGTGTCCTGGTGGGCGTGTCCTGCTGGAAGGGGCGTGTCCCCCAGGGGGGCGTGGCCTCCCCGCTCCGCTCCTTGTTCGGGCCGGGGCTATTTATAGCCCGGTGGGGGAGGGGCGGGACCGGGGGGTGTCCCCCAGGGGGGCGTGGCCTCCCCGCTCCGCTCCTTGTTCGGGCCGGGGCTATTTATAGCCCGGTGGGGGAGGGGCGGGACCGGGGGGGGATTTGCAGCAATGGGGGATCCCTGGGGGGGATCCGGGGGGAACAGATCCCAGGGGATCCCTGGGGTCTGGGGGGTCCAGATCCCACCCGGGGGGGCCCAGATCCCCTCCCCCCAAGGGATCCGGTCCCGCTCTGGTGCATTGGGGGGGGGTCCAGACCCCAGCGGATCCCAAGGAGGGATCCACTCCAAGGAGGGATCCACTCCAAGGAGGGATCCACTCCCCCCTCCGGGTGGTTTGGGGGGGTCCAGACCCCACCTGGGTGGATCCAGATCCTGTTTCCTCCCCCCTGAGAGATCCCGGGGGGATCCCAGGCAGAATCAGGTCAAAAATCCTGGGTGGATCCTGGGCAGGATCAGGTAAAAATCCTGGGTGGATCCCAGGTACAGCCTGGGTGGGTCCTGGGCAGGATCAGGAAAAAATCCTGGGTGGATCCTGGGTGGATCTTGGTCAGAATCCTGGGTGGATCCCAGGGAGATCCCAGGTAAATCCAGGGTGGATCCTGGGCAGAATCCGGAGTGGATACCAGGTAGATCCCGGGCAGGATCCGGTCAGAATCCTGGGTGGATCCCGAGTGGATCCCAGGCAGAATCAGGTCAGAATTGAGATCCCAGAGAATTCCTGGGTGGATCCTGGGCTGGTCCTGGGTAAACCTTGAGTGGATCCTGGGGGTGGATCCCGCTCAGAGTCCTGGGTGGATCCCAGAGAATTCCTGGGTGGATCCCATTTAAATCCCGGGTGGATCCTGGGCAGGATCCAGTCACAATCCTGGGGGTGGATCCCCTGTGGATCTTGGTCAGAATCCTGAGTGGATCCCAGGCAGAACCAGGTCGATGTCCTGGGTGGATCCCAGGGAGGAACCAAGGTGGATCCCGGGCTGATCCCAGGTGGGCCCTGGGTAAATCTTGAGTGGATCCCATGTGGATCTTGGTCGGAATCCCGGGTGGATCCCGGGCAGGATCAGTTCAAAGTCCTGAGTGGATCCCGGGCAGATTCTGGAGTGGATCACCAGTAGATCCTGGGTGGATCCTGATCAAAATCCTGGG
>NW_024359365.1:0-273 GCF_014805655.1 Passer montanus | reverse complement strand
CCGGGTGGGTGCCAGGGGGTGCCGGTGCTGCAGGGTGGGGCAGGATGGGTGCAGGGGTGGCACAGGTTGGCACTGCGGGGCTCCCGGGTGGGTGCCGGGGGGTACCGGGAGGCGCAGGATGGGTGCAGGGGGTGCCAGGGGGTGCCACTGCAGGGATTGGGGTGCTGGGGGTCCCAGGTGGGTGCAGGATGGGTGCCGCTGTGGAGGTTTGGGGTGCCAGGGGGTGCCAGGGAGGGGATGCAGGACGGTGCCAGGGGTGCCGGTGCGGGGTTT
>NW_024359364.1:0-273 GCF_014805655.1 Passer montanus | reverse complement strand
CCGCGGCCGCTCCGCGCTCGGGGGGCACCGTGCGGGCTCCGCGCTCCGCGCCCCTCCGGCCGCGCTGCCCTCCGCCGGCTCCGCAGCCCGCCCGCGCCCTCCTTCCCCCGCTCCGCAGCCTTGCTTAAAAACCCCTTATTTATTCCCTTTTTTTTTTTTTTTAATTAAATCCCGTTTTAAACCTGCCTCCCTCCTCGCCGTGCCGTGCCGAGCCGCGCTTACCTGGGCGGGGAGGGGGGGACATGCCCGGCCCGGCTCGGCTGGGCTCGGCTC
>NW_024359363.1:0-274 GCF_014805655.1 Passer montanus | reverse complement strand
CCCAAGGAAGGGTTTTTTTCATTCCCAGTGTGTTCCCCACCCTGGATTTGCTTTCCCCCAAGAGCCAGGCAGGATTTGGGATGGGGATCAGCAGCATGGATCTGACCTGATTGCAGCTTGGGGAGCTGCAGAATGCAAATATTGATGGAATTCCAGCTGGCCTGCTCCTCCAGCTGAGCCCTGCCAGGCCCTTCCTGAAATCCTCCTGGAATCGTGGAGATGGTTTGGAGTTCTCCTTTTTATTGGGATTTGGGTTTGTCTCAGCCAGGGCTGG
>NW_024359362.1:0-274 GCF_014805655.1 Passer montanus | reverse complement strand
CAGGTCCCGGCAGCCCGGGGCCCGGCTGTCACCTGCGGGCCAGGCGCTGGTGGCCGCGGGCGGGCTCGGGCAGCGGGCCGGGCTGGCGGCAGCTCCGGCAGCACTGGGCTCGCACGGTGGGCAGCGGGCAGCGGCCCAGCAGCCGCAGCGTCCGGCAGAAGGCGAAGGTCAGGCGGTCGCGCTCGCAGGGGACACCTGGAGGGGAGGCAGGAATGTCACAGACATGTTTATGGGAAAGCCTTTTGCCAGGATCTTTTCCCCTGAGAAGCTGGGA
>NW_024359361.1:0-274 GCF_014805655.1 Passer montanus | reverse complement strand
TTTAATTCTCTGTTTCTTGAAATCAAGCCTTTCATCTTCAGTACTAAACACACTTTGAAAAATAATTTCTTATTTACCCTAACAAAAGAGCTTAATATAGAAAATACTGCTATATCTTAACTTTTAATAAATAAGTGACTTGAATATCAGTAGCTGAACAATTACTTTTCCTTAAGAGTTCTATTACTCACAGTTAAAATAGGTGTACTGCAGTGGCAGCTGACCTTGAAGGGCAAAAATTATTGCCCCTTCAGGACGTCCCTGCTAGCTGTGG
>NW_024359360.1:0-274 GCF_014805655.1 Passer montanus | reverse complement strand
GGAAGGTTTCAGAAACATTAAACTGCTGGCCAGTTACTGTAAATCACTTGGAATAAAAATAATCTTTGCAGGTACTTTTTGGGTTTGGTTCTTGTATTTTTTCCTGTGATTTCCATGTTTTATATTGTAAAGAAAACTATGTGATTGTTTGTGCCATTTATCATTTTGTTTCTCCTGTCATTTAGACTGGCCCCAGACTGTGTCAACACAGAACTGTTCCCTCAATGATTTTAAACAAACTAACAGATCTCCCAGGAAAATTTTCTGCAGAGAT
>NW_024359359.1:0-274 GCF_014805655.1 Passer montanus | reverse complement strand
AAACCCCTCAAGGACCCCCTCAAACCCCTCAAGGACCCCCCCAAGCCCCCCCAAAGTGCCCCCACCTCCTGGATGGCCGCCATCACCTCGCGCTGCACCGGCTCCTCCAGCGTCATGATGCGCTGGATGTGCTCTGGGGAGGGCAGGGGCGGTTTCGGGGGGCTCGGGGGGCGCTGCGGGGGTCCCGGCCCCCCCCGGGCCCTCACCCACCTGCCCTGCGCTCGCAGCAGACGGCGCAGCCCAGCACCAGCGCCGCCAGCCTGCGCAGCTGCTC
>NW_024359358.1:0-274 GCF_014805655.1 Passer montanus | reverse complement strand
CCCCCCCCCGCACCCCAAAACGGGATTGGAGACCCCACAACAACCCCCTGTGCCCCAAAATGGGATTGGAGACCCCAAATCACACCCTGGAGCCCCCCAATTTGGGGCTGGGGTCTCGCCCTGGGCTTGGGGGTGTCCCGGGGCGTGTCCCAGGGGGTTCCCCCAATTTGGGGAGGGGTCTCACCCTTGGCCCCCATCTCCCTGGGGGTGTCCCAGGGGTGTCCTGGGAGTGTCCCCTTGGTGTCCCCCCCAATTTGGGGAGGGGTCTCACCCT
>NW_024359357.1:0-274 GCF_014805655.1 Passer montanus | reverse complement strand
CCCATTTTTTCCCAATTTCCCCCCCTTTTCCTCCATATTTTCTCAATTTTCCCCCATTTTTCCCATTTTTCCCCATTTTCCCCCCATTTTTTCCCATTTTCCCCCCATTCTTTTCCATTTTTCCCCATTTCCCCAATTTTTTCCCATTTCCCCCATTTTTCCCTAATTTCCCCCCATTTTTCCCCAATTTCCCCCCATTTTTCCCCATTTTTCCCATTTTCCCCTATTTTTTTCCCAGAAAATTCCCCGGGGATTTTCCCTTCCAGAGCAGCTG
>NW_024359356.1:0-274 GCF_014805655.1 Passer montanus | reverse complement strand
AATTGCGGCTCCCGCCCCTCCCCCCCCTCCCCGCTCCCACGCCTCAGTTTCGCTCCCGGGGGCGGAGTTTTGGTCACGTGTCCCCCTCCCCTCCCAAAAAAAGTCACGTGTCCCCTCCCGTTCGGGTCACGTGTCGCTCTCCGCGTGACCCCTCCCCCCCCATCCGCCAGGGGGCGTTGTGGGCGTGGCCTCGCTCCCGCCGCGGGGGGAGGGGTTTGAAAGGAGGGGGGAAAGGGGGCGGGGCGTGCTGGCGGCCACGCCCCCCCGCGCATGC
>NW_024359355.1:0-5690 GCF_014805655.1 Passer montanus | reverse complement strand
CTTTTCACAACAAAACACACAAAAAGCACAGCGGCAGCAGTGCTCCAAACAGCAGCTTTTCAGCTCTGCACAAAACCCCACATAGAAAAGGAATTCAATCCCTAAGCCAATTTACCACAATATCCACACTTCTTTCAGAGAAAGATGCTCTCAGACTTCTAAGCCTACAGAATAGACTACAATTCCCACAACCCCGTGAACAATTGAAGATCTTTTTGACAATTCTCCCACCTTAGGGATAAAATTTAAGGTGAATGGAGAGGCCCCTGTGTTTACTAGGAAATACAGCTCCTCTCAATCTGAACCCACCTTAAAAGTTCACAGGGGCTCCAGTGTGGTGTCTGCCTGCTACAAAGGGAGTCCCTGACACCTTGTTATAGTTTGACGCTGGTGCAATGGCAGTGCACTCATGAAAATATAATTTCCTCCAATGAGTGCTGTGAGATGCGACCAGAAAGTGAGCAGAGCAGGCTTAAGCTTAGAAATAAAGGAAAAGAAACTTTATTAACCTACAACTATAATAAAAGGAACACACAGAATTCAAAATGAAAACCTTCCAAAACATTCCTTCTCCCCCACCCACTTTCTACCCAAGCACAGGGAGACAAATTTTACATTCTCAGTTAAGTTACCACCCCTCAGATAATCAATTCTCAGTTCATCACCACCCCTCAGACAATCAATTCTCAGTTTCTCAAGGGAGAGAGGAGTCTTTCTTGTACCATAGTCTTCTTCAGGAAACACAGATGAAACCTCTTGTGTTTCCATGTCACACGTGGCACCGCCTGGAGAAAATCTGCCATTGTGACATCCTCCTTCCATGATACAGTGCTCTCACCACCGTCCATGGACCAAAGCAGCTTATAGGGTTCCCTTTTAAGGATGCTTCGCTAAGTACTAAAGAATAACCATCTCTCATCTGGGAACAACAGTCCCTGCGCCATTTTCATTTCCCCTGGGGCTAAGGGTCTAGAGAACAGAGATCTTCCCTGAAGACAGAGGACACCACCACACCCTCCTCATCTTCTTCTGTTCACTTCACTCCTGCACTTGGCAGTCACTACAGCAGCTCACTCTCTTGGCTCAAGCCATTGCATCCCCTTAAATGCAGTCTCTGTCTTACAGGAAAAACTGGTTCAATCTATGGCTATGCAAGAAAAGTCCAGCCAAAGGCCACTCCATCATCTCCTCTCATCTAGGATTCTTCTTCATCTTCTTCGGACAACTTTCACTTGCTCTCCCTGTGTGTGTGTGTGACACAAGGACAGTGAGGGCAAGGATAAAAGGAATGTGGCCCAAAAGCTTAACAGAGCTCAAACTTAACAGGACTTAACTTATAACTTAACCTTAACTTCCACCTTAACCTTAACTGATCCCTTCAACTTCACAATTTCACAATAGCTGCAGAATTGCTATCATGCCTGAAAACTGCCAATTCTGGCTTTTCACAACAAAACACACAAAAAGCACAGCGGCAGCAGTGCTCCAAACAGCAGCTTTTCAGCTCTGCACAAAACCCCACATAGAAAAGGAATTCAATCCCTAAGCCAATTTACCACAATATCCACACTTCTTTCAGAGAAAGATGCTCTCAGACTTCTAAGCCTACAGCATAGACTACAATTCCCACAACCCCGTGAACAATTGAAGATCTTTTTGACAATTCTCCCACCTTAGGGATAAAATTTAAGGTGAATGTATTTCCTGTGTTTACTAGGAAATACAGCTCCTCTCAATCTGAACCCACCTTAAAAGTTCACAGGGGCTCCAGTGTGGTGTCTGCCTGCTACAAAGGGAGTCCCTGACACCTTGTTATAGTTTGACGCTGGTGCAATGGCAGTGCACTCATGAAAATATAATTTCCTCCAATGAGTGCTGTGAGATGCGACCAGAAAGTGAGCAGAGCAGGCTTAAGCTTAGAAATAAAGGAAAAGAAACTTTATTAACCTACAACTATAATAAAAGGAACACACAGAATTGAAAATGAAAACCTTCCAAAACATTCCTTCTCCCACACCCACTTTCTACCCAAGCACAGGGAGACAAATTTTACATTCTCACTTAAGTTACCACCCCTCAGATAATCAATTCTCAGTTCATCACCACCCCTCAGACAATCAATTCTCAGTTTCTCAAGGGAGAGAGGAGTCTTTCTTGTACCATAGTCTTCTTCAGGAAACACAGATGAAACCTCTTGTGTTTCCATGTCACACGTGGCACCGCCTGGAGAAAATCTGCCATTGTGACATCCTCCTTCCATGATACAGTGCTCTCACCACCGTCCATGGACCAAAGCAGCTTATAGGGTTCCCTTTTAAGGATGCTTCGCTAAGTACTAAAGAATAACCATCTCTCATCTGGGAACAACAGTCCCTGCGCCATTTTCATTTCCCCTGGGGCTAAGGGTCTAGAGAACAGAGATCTTCCCTGAAGACAGAGGACACCACCACACCCTCCTCATCTTCTTCTGTTCACTTCACTCCTGCACTTGGCAGTCACTACAGCAGCTCACTCTCTTGGCTCAAGCCATTGCATCCCCTTAAATGCAGTCTCTGTCTTACAGGAAAAACTGGTTCAATCTATGGCTATGCAAGAAAAGACCAGCCAAAGGCCACTCCATCATCTCCTCTCATCTAGGATTCTTCTTCATCTTCTTCGGACAACTTTCACTTGCTCAGACTTTCACCACACTTGCCCAGTTCTTTCTATTTCATGTCTGTCTCTCTTCTAGGAGGGTTCATGTTCCACCAAGTTTTCATTGTCCAAGAAAAGGGTTAAAATCTCGGGCTCTGCCTGCCCAGAACTCCCACAGCGGCCGGCCACCTTCTCCCCGCACGCCCCACCCTTCTCCTTCTGGGCCGGCCCTGCTGCCAGAACATGGTATCAGATTTCAAGGCGGCAGACTCTTTCTCTGGGGGCTGCCCAGGACATCTCAGTGGTTCTCCACCCCTCCATCCTGCAGGGGCCTTCACTCCCCTTCTCTGTCCAAGGCTCTGGCCTACCTCAGCCGAGGCCGCATGGCTTCCCCTCCCTCACCCAGCCTGTGGCTGAGCAGGGGAGATCCAACCTCTTCAAGCCACCAGAAACAAAGAGAGAGTTCTCCTGGGAGTTCTCTGCTTTTCAACCCCGTGTGCTCAGAGGAGTGTCCCTGTCTCCCGTGGCCACACCAGATGCCCATATTCAAATCTGACCACTGATTGGTTTGAACACAACTTCCCAAAAAACTCACTTCCTTGTCAACCCAGGACACACCTCTAACAATCCATCTCCATTATCCTCTGGACTTCTTCCTCGTGAGGGTCCAGCTGTTTATGTGAACATTCCCCCTTCCAGTGTCCCTCTGCCCAGCACATAGCACACTGATTCTTTCCCAGCTGCTGTTTGGGTTGGCTCTCCCCTGCTGAGGAGGGAAATGCTTCTGCCACTTCCTTGTAGCCACCCAGTCTCTTCTGTTATGGGGGACCACTTGAGTCCTGGGGCCCTCTGGGGCTGTAAAAATTCTGCCATCACCTCTCTGTCTTTGCTTTCTCCTTTTCAGCATTACTTTTTACATACACTTGCTATGTCTTTCTAACCAGTTCATCCAGGGACATATTCTGCCCTTCCTCTAGTCCTCCCTGATACTGCCTGTGGGTACTCATTTTCTGCAGCTCAAAGCCATTTGTCTTTCCAGTGAGCCAAACCAAATCTGTAAAAGAAAATCCTAATCTCTCCACCAACAATCTGCATTTCCTGATCTTCTTTCCTCCTTGTTCTCGCTCTCTTTATTACATACCTTACACCAGAGCCAGTCCCTGTCCTGCCAGAGTGTCCAAACGTGGCCCCCAGGTCCTGATTCTCCTGCAGGGAACAAGAGGGGAGAGCTGTACATTATTGGCCATTAGATATCTCTGCCAGGGAGAGGACTGGCCTTTTTGCAATCTACTCATTTGTTCAGGTTCCTTTTGTAACACTGATTGGACATTCATTCCATGAGGGCTTTTATTCCTTTAGAATGATGATATTATCATCCCTTCACAGAAAAACATTTGCAAACCAATGGATGATCACTTTTTTGCCTCTGTGTTACGTTTTCTAAAGTGATTCTCAGTGGTTGACATTAAGGCAAATGAGTTGCTGCTTTGAGTTGGAAACAAACTTGAAAATCTTTCACGTTCTTATAAATGAGTAATGCGATAGGTGGCTCTCAAAATTAAGAGATGAATATTGTGAGTATGTTAAGAGAAGTTTTATAGATGTATAGTTATGTTATTTTTGCATGCTCTCTCCATAGTACTCTTTCCCTCCCCCCTGTATTGCTGTCTCTAGTGGGGCATTAAGGGGAGGGAGAGCTTGTTACCAGGAGGCAGAGCATGGATTTTATAGAACAGCACATGGCTTTTGGTCACAGAGACTCTCAGCCCTGTAATGTTTCCTTATTCCGTCTTTGTTTTATTTTTGTTAAGGTTTAATCAAGTGTTGAAATTTTAAAAGTGAGCCTTGTTTCTCACAAAATTCTTAGTACATCTCAATTCATTACGGAAGTTTGCAGCTTTTATGAACTACTTGAGTTGATCAATGGGAAGCAAAGCTTTCCTGAAGTGAGGATTCTTTAATGCCTGGTTCTTCTGTGTCTTCATTGTAAAGATGCTTTTATGCTGCAGGAAATTACTTGAATGAGAAAATAATTCCAGCATGGAGTATGAGCTTCTGACAGAGACCAAGAGTTGCCAGCAGTGCTCCATGTGCTCCTGCCAACAGCCCCTGCAGGGAGGAGCACAGCCCCCAGTTCCCTGTCCTGCAGATGTTCCGGAAGTTTCTGCGAGTTCAGCGCAGAGAGACCGGGACCAGTGCAGCTGAGGGCCCAGCTGAGCCTGACTCGGGGCTGACCGAGCTCCAGGCAGAGCATGATGTCAGCCTGGATTCAGCTGAGCACTCACAAGACTCTGATGCTGCAATGAATGAGGACACAGCAAACGGAGACAAGGCAGTGACTGAGGACGTGGCCTTCCAAATGCCAACACTGGAGAGACTGAAGCCACCGCAAATCCTGACATGACGCCCACTCCGACTCTGATTGAGGAATTAATACCAGAGTATTTCAGGGACCCTTGTTTTTCTTCTCAGGAGCAGCTAAGCATCCTGGGGTCAGGCCTGGAGGCCTCCCAGGACTTTGTGCCCCCTCAAGCCATGGTCACTGGGACCCCTCAGCCTCTGAGGCCAGCACAGTGTGGCGAGAATGGAAGCTGGGGAAGTTGCTCCCTTGAAGAGCGCTCCAAGTTTTCCCCAAGTGTCCTCCAGGTGCCAGCCATTGTAAGGAACATCCACCAGAGGCTGCTGTCCCATGACACTGTGGATGCCAGGCTGCACAGTGACGTTGTGAGGCTGGCTGAAGAGCATCCTGTTGATGTGGTGCTGTCCCTCCTGCGCTGTGCCCCAACGTGTGACAGGAACGGGGTCCACGTGCCTTGAGAGCTCAGGGCTCACCAGCCTTTAGGGCCCGTGGCCCATCACAGCCTGTCCAATGGGCTCTGCCAGACAGGCAGAGAGCTCCAGGACCCTCGGGCCCCTCTCTTTGCCCAGCCTGCTGCCAATGCTCCCTCCCTGCCCCTCAGGGCACCGGGGCTCTGTCACCTGTGCCCCCACAGCTGCACAGGGCATGGTACTGTGACTCAGATACTCAGATTCCCCTGACACAGAGCCCTGATCCC
>NW_024359354.1:0-274 GCF_014805655.1 Passer montanus | reverse complement strand
GTCTAAGACTTCAATGCCTATGTACTTCAGAGCCCTTTTTCTCTTTTTAGCCCTTTGGCAGAGACCATGATCCCTGTTAAGTGAAACCTATTATCTCTAAAACCATGGCAATAGACTTTAATTGGGTTACTGCATATCACAAAGAGGTTAAAGAAAAGAGATGGAAGCTCTTCAGTGAATTGACTGCCAGAACCCAGGCTAGCTCTTAGAACTCCAACACCACACCAGGAGTGGGGAACTGCCTCGGGATGGGGATTTACCAGAGGCAGAACCT
>NW_024359353.1:0-274 GCF_014805655.1 Passer montanus | reverse complement strand
ACCACAGCCCCATCCTGTCCCTGGGGTGCCGTGTCCCCTCAGTGTCCCCCCGTTGTCCCCAGCCCCACCAGAGCGCCATCCTGTCCTTGGGGTGCCGCAGCCTCTCGAGCCCTCCCAGCACCAGCGGCAGCGCGTGGGCCGCGTTCCGCGCCAGCAGCGCCACGGCCACGCGCGGCGGCCGCAGCGGCGACTCCGGGTTCCAGCGCTCCTCGGGGAAGTAGCCGGCGGCCGGGCCGGGCCCCAGGCCCAGGCGGAGCCGCCCGGAGGAGCCGCC
>NW_024359352.1:0-274 GCF_014805655.1 Passer montanus | reverse complement strand
GAGACAAAGGAAATGAATTGAACAAAAGGGAGTTCTCACTGCCTGTAAGGATAAACCTTCTCCCCACAAGGACTCTCAGTCCATAACACAGGCTGACCAGAGTTATTGTGCATTCTCTCTCTGTGCTTGGGAGTAAAAAAGTCCCTGATCAACCATGTCTGACCACATATTCTGTGGTGGTCTTGCTTTCAGTAAGAGTTTGAGCTGAGGATCTCTTAGGGTCCCTTCCAACCTGAATTAGTCTTTTAACCTCTGAAATAACAGCAGACACTTA
>NW_024359351.1:0-274 GCF_014805655.1 Passer montanus | reverse complement strand
GCGGGTGGGGGAGGGGCTGCGCTGACGCCCCCCGCCCCTCCCCCGCAGTGCCGGGCGCCTGGGGCCCCTGGGGGCCCTGGGGTCCCTGCTCGGGGTCGTGCCGGGGGTCGGGGCCGGGCCCGGGGCGGAGCCGCCGCCGCCGCTGCGATTCCCCGGAGCCATCGCGGGACCCCCCCGGAGCCCCCTGCCCCGGCAGCGACAGCGACAGCCAGCCCTGCCCCGGGCTGCCGCCCTGCCCCGGTGAGACCCCCGAGACCCCGACCCCCGGGACCCC
>NW_024359350.1:0-274 GCF_014805655.1 Passer montanus | reverse complement strand
GCATTTTATGCACAGTGTACCTGCTTGTACTTACCTGTACTTACCTGCGATCCCTTGTACAAAGTCTGCGTGATCCTCCATTATTCCACTACAGGTTCCCCAGCCAGGCTCTGCGTTTTTGCTTCTGAACACAGCTTCTCGATTCCCCTTTCCGCGGGTATGAAAAAACTCGCCAAGCTGAACTCCGACTCGCGCTTTTCGGTCGCTCATGGAGGGGAGAGGCCAAAGGTGCGGCCGGGGCGAGACCCCTGAGCGCGGCGCTCCGGCGGCTGCA
>NW_024359349.1:0-274 GCF_014805655.1 Passer montanus | reverse complement strand
GGCAGGATCTGGGAACAGCCTGGGGAGATTTCCACAGCTGGCTTCCAGGTGTTAAGGCAAGTCTGAGCCTGGAGGGCAAATCTTTCTGTAACACAGGCATCGGCTGGTGCCTGGGAGTCTCTGTATCCATTTTCCTGTTTGGCCCTTTCCATTGGGCACTGGAGGGCTTCAAACCACAGGCTGCTTTTTATTAATTACAACGTGTTGGGGACAGTAGTGTGTCTGTGCTTCCCACAGTGTCCTGTCCCTCTGTTTTGTGGTGGTAGAAAGGACA
>NW_024359348.1:0-274 GCF_014805655.1 Passer montanus | reverse complement strand
AACGCCCCAAAATTCCCCCAAAAATCTCCACAAAAAATTCCCCAAAACCCAAAAATCCCCCAAAAAATCCCCAAAAAAGCCTCAAAATCCCCCCAAAAATCCCCAGAAAAATCCCCAAAAATCCCCCAAAACCCAAAAATGCCCAAAATTGCCCAAAATTGCCCAAAAATGCCCGAATTTGCCCCAATCCCGCAGGGTGGAGAAGCTGCTGGGGAGAGTCCTGAGGAGCAAAGGATGGAGGTGGGGGAGGGGCGGGGAAATTTGGGGGGAATTT
>NW_024359347.1:0-274 GCF_014805655.1 Passer montanus | reverse complement strand
TGTGTGCTGAGCCTCCACTTCCACAGTGAGCCTGGGAAGTGACAGGTGCCCTGGGGAAAAGGGAAGGCACGAGGACACGTCACAGTGAGAGGGAACTCATGTCATCTGGTGTGGAGGAGGCTGTAAGAAAAGGGGTTGGAACTGCTCACTTCAGATGGTGTCAACATATGCATTTGTATATATTCATATATATGTTCCATGGAAAATTTAGTAAGAAGCAACAGAGCTTCTCTAAATTGCAGCAAAATTCCTCATTGTAGCAATTTACCCTATT
>NW_024359346.1:0-274 GCF_014805655.1 Passer montanus | reverse complement strand
CCCCAAAATTCATCATAAACCTGCAAAATCCATCATAAACCCGCAAAATTCATCATAAACCCGCAAAATTCGTCGTAAACCACAAAATCCACCCCAAAATTAATCATAAACCCCCCAAATCCCCTAAATGAGACCCTGTGTGGGGAGACAGCTGAAATTGCCCGAAAATGACCCAAAATCCACCTCAAAATGCCCCCCAGAACCCCGGAATGCCCAAAATGCACCTCAAAATTCATCATAGACCCGCAAAATTCATCATAAACCCCCAAAATCC
>NW_024359345.1:0-274 GCF_014805655.1 Passer montanus | reverse complement strand
GAGACACAGGTGAGACACAGGTGAGACAGATGAGGGACACACAGGGTCACCTGTCACCTCCCTGTGTCACTATGTCACCCCCCTGTGTCCTCAAACAGCCCCACCAGGGACGCCTCACTGGCCTCCTGCACAGGTGAGACACAGGTGAGACACAGGTGACAGGTGTGACACCCACAGGTGACAGGTGTGACACACTCGGGGTCACCTGTCCCTGTGTCACCCCCCTATCCCACCCCTGTGTCTTGGAACAGCCCCACCAGGTACGCCTCGCTGG
>NW_024359344.1:0-5110 GCF_014805655.1 Passer montanus | reverse complement strand
CCGCTGCAGAACTCGCTGATGGAGCTGTGGTCGCTGATGCACTTCCTGATGCCCAGCGTGTTCCAGTCGCACCGCGAGTTCCGCGAGTGGTTCCACAACCCCCTGACGGGCATGATCGAGGGCAGCCAGGAGTACAGCGAGAGCCTGGTGAAGAGGCTGCACAAGGTAACACACCTGGGCACACCTGGCACAGGTACACACAGCTGGGGATGGATACACACAGCTAAATACACCTGGGATACACTGGAGTACAATGGGGATACATGGGACACACCTGGGCACACCTGTCCGGCGTGATCGAGGGCAGCCAGGAGTACAACGAGAGTTTGGTGAAGAGGCTGCACAAGGTAACGCACCTGGGCACACCTGGGGACAGGTGTGATACACCTGGACACACCTGGATACACCTGGGATACACTGGGTTACACTGGGTACACACGGGACACACCTGGGCACACCTGCCCGGCGTGATGGAGGGCAGCCAGGAGTACAACGAGAGCCTCGTCAAGAGGCTGCACAAGGTAACGCACCCGGGCACACCTGGGCACAGGTACACACACCTGTGTACAGCTGAGAATGGTTACACACACCTGGGGACAGGTACACACACCTGGGTACACCTGGGGATGGTTACACACACGTGGGAACGGTTATACACACCTGGGGATGGATACACACACCTGGGTTACATTGGGAATACACGGGACACACCTGGGCACACCTGGGCACACCTGCCCGGCGTGATCGAGGGCAGCCAGGAGTACAACGAGAGCCTCGTCAAGAGACTGCACGAGGTAACGCAGCTGGGGACAGGTACACACACCTGGGGACAGGTGTGGTACACTTCAGTACACCTGGGATACACTGGGTTACACTGGGTATCCATGGGACACACCTGGGCACACTTGGGGCACACCTGGGCACACCTGGACACACCTGGGCACACCTGGGGCACACACAGACACACCTGGGCGCTCCGGAGTCTCACACAGACACACCTGGGACACACCTGGATGCACTTTGGGCACACCTGGGATCTATGGGGACACACCTGGGCACACCTGATTCACACAGAGACACACCTGGGCACACCTGGGACCTGTGGGGACACACTTGGAGTACATTGGGGCACACCTGGGACACACACAGACACAGCTGGACACACCTGGGACACACCTGGGCACACCCAAGGCACACCTGGTGCACACAGACACACCTGGGCACGCTTGGGACCTATGGGAACACACTTGGGACACACACAGATACACCTGGGTACACTTGGATACACCTGGGCACACCTGGGGCACACTTTGGCACACCTGGGACCTGTGGGGACACACCTGGGACGCAGCTGGGCACGCACAGACACACCTGGGCACACTTGGGACCTATGGGAACACACTTGGGGCGCACCTGGGCACACACAGACACACCTGGGACACACCTGGACACATCTGGGGCACACCTGGGCACACCTGGGACCCACACAGACACACCTGGGGCACACTTGGGCACACCTGGACACACCTGGAATACACCTGGATACACTTGAGACCTATGGGGACACACTTGGGTACACCTGGGACACACCTGGGACCTATGGGGACACACCTGGGCACACCTGGGACCCACACAGACACACCTGGAATACACCTGAATACACTTGAGATCTATAGGGACACACTTGGGTACACCTGGGCACACCTGGGACCTATGGGGACACACCTGGGCACACCTGGACACACCTGGGACCTATCGGAAGCCACAGGGGCACATCTGGGCACACCTGGATACACCTGGAATACACCTGGATACACTTGAGACCTATGGGGACACACTCGGGTACACCTGGGACACACCTGGGCACACCTGGGCACACCTGGGACACACACAGACACACCTGGGACACACCTGGGACACACCTGGACACATCTGGGGCACACCTGGGCACACCTGGGACCCACACAGACACACCTGGGGCACACTTGGGCACACCTGGACACACCTGGAATACACCTGGATACACTTGAGACCTATGGGGACACACTTGGGTACACCTGGGACACACCTGGGACCTATGGGGACACACCTGGGCACACCTGGGACCCACACAGACACACCTGGAATACACCTGAATACACTTGAGATCTATAGGGACACACTTGGGTACACCTGGGCACACCTGGGACCTATGGGGACACACCTGGGCACACCTGGACACACCTGGGACCTATCGGAAGCCACAGGGGCACATCTGGGCACACCTGGATACACCTGGAATACACCTGGATACACTTGAGACCTATGGGGACACACTCGGGTACACCTGGGACACACCTGGGCACACCTGGGCACACCTGGGACACACACAGACACACCTGGGACACACCTGGACACATCTGGGGCACACCTGGGCACACCTGGGACCCACACAGACACACCTGGGGCACACTTGGGCACACCTGGACACACCTGGAATACACCTGGATACACTTGAGACGGGCCAGGCCAGGTGAGGGGCACACCTGGGCACACCTGGGCACGCCCGGGAGCCCGGAATTCCCAAAATTCCGCTTTTTTAAGCAAAATTTTATCAAATTTTGCCAAAATTGTGCCCAAATTTACCTGTTTGAGCACCACAAGTTGGTCTCTGATGATGTCACAGGTCAGACCAGGTGAGGGGCACACCTGGGCACACCTGGGCGCGCCCGGGAGCCCAAAATCCCTAAAATTCCCCTTTTTTTAACAATCTTTTGTGGAATTCTGCCCAAATTCTGCCAAAATTTGCCTGTTTGAACACCAGAGGTTCATTTCTGATGATGTCACGGGCCAGGCCAGGTGAGGGGCACACCTGGGCACACCTGGGCACACCCAGGAGCTAAAAATTTCCAAAATTCCCCAAATTCCTGTGAAATTGTACCTGAATTTAGTGAAATTCCATCCAAATTCACCCAAAATTCACTTGTTCAGGTCGATGATGATGTCAAGGGTGAGGCCAGGTGAGGGGCACACCTGGGCACACCTGGGCACACCTGGGAGCCCAAAATTCCCGTTTTTTTAGCATAATTTTGTCTAATTCAGCCAAAATTTCCCTGTTTGAGCACCGCAGATTCATCTTTAATAATACCGGGAGCCCGGCCAGGTGAGGGGCGCACCTGGGCACCCCTGGGCACACCTGGGCACACCTGGGCACACCTGGGCACACCCAGGAGCGCAAAATTTGCCAAAAATCCCAAAATTCCCATGAAGTTGTCCCTGAATTCCATGAAATTCCATCCAAATTCACCCAAAATTTACCTGTTTAGTCTCTGATGATGTCACAGGCCAGGCCAGGTGAGGGGCACACCTGGGCACACCCAGGAGCGCAAAATTTGCCAAAAATCCCAAAATTCCCATGAAGTTGTCCCTGAATTCCATGAAATTCCATCCAAATTCACCCAAAATTTACCTGTTTAGTCTCTGATGATGTCACAGGCCAGGCCAGGTGAGGGGCACACCTGGGCACACCCAGGAGCGCAAAATTTGCCAAAAATCCCAAAATTCCCATGAAGTTGTCCCTGAATTCCATGAAATTCCATCCAAATTCACCCAAAATTTACCTGTTTAGTCTCTGATGATGTCACAGGCCAGGCCAGGTGAGGGGCACACCTGGGCACACCCAGGAGCGCAAAATTTGCCAAAAATCCCAAAATTCCCATGAAGTTGTCCCTGAATTCCATGAAATTCCATCCAAATTCACCCAAAATTTACCTGTTTAGTCTCTGATGATGTCACAGGCCAGGCCAGGTGAGGGGCACACCTGGGCACACCCAGGAGCGCAAAATTTGCCAAAAATCCCAAAATTCCCATGAAGTTGTCCCTGAATTCCATGAAATTCCATCCAAATTCACCCAAAATTTACCTGTTTAGTCTCTGATGATGTCACAGGCCAGGCCAGGTGAGGGGCACACCTGGGCACACCTGGGCACACCTGGGCACACCCAGGAGCGCAAAATTTGCCAAAAATCCCAAAATTCTCATGAAATTGTACCTGAATTTAGTGAAATTCTACTGAAATCCACCTCAAATTTACCTGTTCAGGGTTGTTGATGACATCATGGGTAGGGCCAGGTGAGAAGCACACCTGGGCACACCTGGGCACACCTGGGAGCCCAAAATTCCCAAAAATCCCTTTTTTAAAGCAAAATTTTATCAAACACTGCCTAAATTTACCCGTTTGACCACCACAGGTTGGTTGATGATGATGTCACGGGCCAGGCCAGGTGAGGGGCACACCTGGGCACACCTGGGCACACCTGGGCACACCTGGGAGCCCGAAATTGCCAAAATTCCCTTTTTTTTAAGCAAAAGTCTGTGAAATTTTGTCCAAATTTTGCCGAAATTTGCCTGTTTGAGCACCACAGGTTGGTTTCTGATGATGTCACAGGCCCAGCCAGGTGAGGGGCACACCTGGGCACACCTGGGCACACCTGGGCACGCCCGGGAGCCCGAAATTCACAAAATTCCCCCTTTTTAAAGCAAAATTTTACCAAGTTTTGCCAGAATCCACCCAAAACTCACCTGTTCACGGTTTTTGATGACATCACGGGTCAGGCCAGGTGAGCACACCTGGGCACACCTGCGCACACCTGGGAGCCCGAAATTCCCCAAATTCCCATGGAATTGTACCTGGATTTAACGGAATTTTATATAAATCCACCCCAAATTCACCTGTTCAGAGTCTCTGATGGTGTCATGGGTGAGGCCAGGTGAGGGGCACACCTGGGCACACCTGGGCACACCTGGGCACACCTGGGAACCCGAAATTCCACAAATTCCTCTTTTTTTAACAATTTTTTGAGAAGTTCTGCCCAAATTCTGCTGAAATTTACCTGTTTGAGCACCAGAGGTTCGTTTCTGATGATGTCACAGGCCCAGCCAGGTGAGGGGCACACCTGGGCACACCTGGGCACACCTGGGCATGGTCAGGAGCCAGAAATGGCCACAAATTCTCTTTTTTTAGCAAAACTTTATTAAATTTTGCCCAAATTCTGCCTAAATGTATCTCTTTGAGCACCACGGGTTGGTTTGTGATGATGCCGTGGGCCAGGCCAGGTGAGGGGCACACCTG
>NW_024359343.1:0-274 GCF_014805655.1 Passer montanus | reverse complement strand
TTTGAAACTAAACAATTATAAAGCTACAGTGCCTTTCCTGCTGTGACAACCAATGGTAAAAATAATAAATGAGAGATATCCTTAATCTACAGGCTTCACTGTCATTTAGGGGTGAAATATTTTTTGTGGATTTTATGTGGGATTTTTGTTATTATAGGAGTTTTATTTTTTCCTGGTTTTGTGTATGTGTTTTGAGGTGGTTTTTTTTCCCTCCTTGCTTAGGCTGAGGGGCGGGGGAAACTAGCAGAGGCAACAGATACAAAACCAAAAATTT
>NW_024359342.1:0-274 GCF_014805655.1 Passer montanus | reverse complement strand
GAGCCCACCTCGAGCACGCGCCGCGTCCGCCGGGCCCCGCCCCCTGCCCCGCCCCTTCCCGGCGTGCCCCGCGCGCGGAGGCGGGGGGCGGGGCCCGGCCCTTTGTCTGCGCGCGGAGCTTCCCAGCGTGCTTTGCGGCGGGAAAAACATCCCCAAAATCCCACCCGGACCCCCCAAAATCCCACCCGGACCCCCCAAGATCCCACCGGGACCCTCCCAAAACCCCCCAGAGCCCCAAAATCCACCAGACCCCCAAAAATCCCCCCAGACCCCC
>NW_024359341.1:0-274 GCF_014805655.1 Passer montanus | reverse complement strand
GCAGATTTGGGGTTTTTTTTAGGGGATTTCAGGGGATTCTGAGGGGATTTTGGGGCTTTTTCAGAGGATTTTGGGGATCTTAAGGGATCTGAAGGATCCTGAGAGGATTTGGGCAGATTTTGGGGAATTTTTAGGGGATTTTGGGGACCTGAAGGGTCCTGAGAGAGTTTGGAGCAGATTTTGGAGGCTTTTCAGAGGATTTTGGGTGATTCTGAGGGGATTTGGGGGATCTTGAGGGATCTGAAGGGTTTTGGGGCAGATTTGGGGTTTTTTT
>NW_024359340.1:0-274 GCF_014805655.1 Passer montanus | reverse complement strand
GCAGAGGAGGGAAATGAACCCTGGTGTCTTGAAGTCTTGGGGTGTGGGGACATTGCTAAATCTGCTCTCCCTGTGCCACTGCACTCTGCTCCTCCCTGAGTGCCTTTGGCATAAATATTACATAACATAAATGCTATAGGAGTTAACAATTATACTCATGATAAACAAGCTGAAGAGAAACACCAGAGGGTCAAAGCATGAACATGTGCACTCTGAAAAGGGTCATAGAGCATATCAATTCACATGTTTTAATCAGCTGTCTGTAAAAAAATAA
>NW_024359339.1:0-274 GCF_014805655.1 Passer montanus | reverse complement strand
GGATTTTTCCAGAAAATATGACTGCCACGGGGCTGATCCTCAGGGTTCTCAGCCAGCCATGTCACAGGCAGGCACATGCCCACGATCATTTCCTACTGCACTTCAGAGCTCTTTGGAAACTGCTGATGCTCAGCTTCCCTTCTGGGCAGGAGAGCCTGGATCACCACAGTCCAAAGGCAATGGAGGAGTCACAGAACCAGTTAGGCTGGAGAAGACCTCTGAGACCATCAGGTCCAACCTGTGAGCAATCCCCACCTTGTCACCCAGCCCAGAG
>NW_024359338.1:0-274 GCF_014805655.1 Passer montanus | reverse complement strand
CCCCGCGAGGCACCCACTGCAGCAGCGCCTTGGTTTTGCGCGCGGGGTCGTCGGGACGGAAGTTCTTGTACTCCTCCACCTCCTTCTCCAGCGACAGCAGCTGGCTCTGCAGCTTGCTGCGCAGCGCCGGCAGCGTCTCGCGGATGTGGTTCGTGAGTTGCTGCGAGGGATGGGGAACTGAGCTGGGAGCCAGGAAAAATCCGCTTTTCCTGGGAGAAACGGGGCGTGCCGGGGGGAAAATCCCCATTTTCCAGGTAAAAATGGGCTGTGCCAC
>NW_024359337.1:0-274 GCF_014805655.1 Passer montanus | reverse complement strand
CCCCCCCGTGTGTCCAGTGAGTACCGGGGTGTCCCCGAGCCCCTCCGTGTGTCCAGTGAGTACCGGGGGGTCCCTGAAACACCCCCCAGTGTGTCCAGTGAGTATCGGGGGGTCCCCCACGTGTCCAGTGAGTATCGGGGTCCCCTCCACGTGTCCAGTGAATATTGGGGTGTCCCCCAGCCCCTGAACCCCCCCTCCACGTGCCCAGTGAGTATTGGGGTCCCTCCAACCCCTTGAACCCCCTGTGCGTGTCCCGTGGGTGTCGGGGTGTCCC
>NW_024359336.1:0-274 GCF_014805655.1 Passer montanus | reverse complement strand
GGGGGATCCAGAGGGGTTTGGAAAGTTCCAGAAGGTTCCAGGGGGTCGCTGTGGGATGGTTCCGGAAGGTTCTGGGAGGGTTCTGGAAGGTTCCTGGGGGAATCTGGGAGGGTTCTGGAAGGTTCTGGAAAGTTCCATGGGGGAATCTGGGGTGGTTCCGGAAGGTTCTGGAAGGTTCCAGGGGGATCTGGGATGGTTCTGGAAGGTTCTGGGGGCTCTGGAAGGTTCTGGAAGGTTCCAGAAGATTCCATGGATTCCCTACTTCCCGGCGATG
>NW_024359335.1:0-274 GCF_014805655.1 Passer montanus | reverse complement strand
GGCCAGACACTTGCCTATGAATGAGAACAGAAAATGTCTTTCTTCTAAATAAAAACCCAACCAAATGAAAAGCCACAAAAAAACAACCCAAACTGGTCTTTCATCTTTCACCTATCAAGTACGCGTAGAAGAATCACATTCCCCATTGGCTCACACTTTCCTCCTCGTTTTGCTAGACATGAAAGGGTTAAATTAATATTTTGGAGCATTAAGATTAAGACTGTTTAAAATTATCTACACACATGTTAAATCTGATCACTTTTAAAAAGATCAG
>NW_024359334.1:0-274 GCF_014805655.1 Passer montanus | reverse complement strand
CTTCCTCCTGCAGCCACGTTTACACAAAAATACAAGGGTTTTACACACAGAATATCAGGATTTAATACATAGAATATAAGGATTTTATCCACAGAATATCAGGATTTAATATGCAGAATGTGAGAATTTTATATACAGAATAAAAGAATTTTATGTATAGAATATAAGAATTTTATAGGTAGAACATAAGGATTTTATATGCAGAATATAAGAATTTTATATACAGAATATAAGGATTTTATACGCAGAATATAACAGTTTTATATGTGGAATA
>NW_024359333.1:2119-5769 GCF_014805655.1 Passer montanus | reverse complement strand
CAAAATCCAACAAAGCCCAAAATCCCTGCAGCGGCCAGAGCGCCAGTGCGTGCGCGGGAAAAAACCCCAAAATCCTGAAATCCCCAAATCCCAAATCCAAAAATCCCAAATTCCCAAAATCCAAAAATCCAACACCCTGAAATCCCCAAATCCAACACCTCAAAATCCCTGCAGCGGAAATCCCCAATCCCCAAAATCCCAGAATTCCCAAAATCCAACAAAGCCCAAAATCCCTGCGGCGGCCAGAGCGCTGGTGGGTGTGCGGGAAACCCCAAATCCCCTAAAACCCAAAATTCCCAAAATCCCAAATCCCAAAATCCCAAATCCCAAAATCCCCAAATCCAGAACCCCCAAATCCCAAAATCCAACACCCCAAAATCCCTGCGGCGGCCAGAGCGCCGGTGGGTGCGCAGGAAACCTCCAAATCCCAAAATCCCAAATCCCACAAACCCCAAAATCCCGCAAAGCCCAAATCCCAAAAAGCCCAAAATCCCAAAATCCCCAAATCCCGAATCAAACAAATCCCAAAATCCAGAATCAAACAAATTCCAAAATCCCACAAACCCCGAAATCCCTGCGGCGGCCAGAGCGCCGGTGTACACCGCGGGGACACCATGGGGACACCACCATGGGGATACTGCCGGGGACACCGCGGGGACACCACGGGGACACTGGGGACACCACCGGGGACACCATGGGGACACCATGGGGACACCAGGGACACCATGGGGACACCAGGGACACCACCATGGGGACACCATGGGGACACCGCGGGGACACCAGGGGGACACCACGGGGACACCACGGGGACACTGGGGACACCATGGGGACACCGCCGGGGACACCGCCAGGGCCACCGGGACACCACCGGGGACACCACCGGGGACACTGGGGACACCATGGGGCCAGCAGGGCCAGCAGGGCCACCAGGACACGGGGACACCAGGGCCACCCAGGGCCACCTGGGCCACTGGGGCCAGCGGGACACCGGGGCCACCATGGGGACACCAGGGCCACCAGGGGCCACTGGGGCTAGCAGGGACACGGGGACACCAGGGCCACCACGGGGCCATCGGGGACACTGGGGACACCAGGGCCACCAGGGGTCACTGGGGACACGAGGACATGGGGCCTCCGGGGACACCAGGGCCACCAGGGCCAGCAGGGACACGGGGACACCAGGGCCACCACGGGGCCATCGAGGCCACCACCAGGGCCACCAGGGCCAGCACGGTGGCGGTGTCACGGTGTCACGGTGTCACGGTGTCGCGGTGTCACGGTGTCACGGTGTCATGGTGTCGCGGTGTCACGGGCTGTCCCGCAGGTGACGGCGCTGTGCCTGTGCCCGGAGCTGATGAAGGACGAGTCCCTGCCCAGCGACGCCAAGGAGCGCGCCCAGCGCCTGCTGGGGGCCTGCGGCGGCCAGAGCGCCGGTGCGTGCGCGGGAAGAACCCCAAATGCCCTAAAACCCAAAATCCCAAATCCCAAAATCGCAAAATCCCAAAATCCCCAAATCCCCAAAATCATCCAGAATCAAACAAATTCCAAAATCCCACAAACCCCGAAATCCCTGCGGCGGCCAGAGCGCCGGTGGGCGACAAACCCCGAAATTCCCAAATCCCAAAATTCCCGAAACCCCAAAATCCCAAAATCCCAAAAAGCAACACCCCAAAATCCCCAACACCCCAAAATGCCACAAAGCCCAAAATCCCCAAACCCCAAAACCCCAAAACTCCATATTCAACAAACCCCAAAATCCCAAATCCAACATCTCAAAATCCCAACACCCCACAAACCCCGAAAAAAACAAACCCCAAAATCCCAAATCCTACAAACCCCAAAACCCCAAAATCCCAAAATCCCAAAACCCCAAAATCCCAAAACCGCAAAACCCCAAAACCCCAAAATCCCAAATCCCCAAATCCTACAAACCCCAAAACCCCAAAGTCCCAACACCCAACTCCACCCATTCCCCACCTCCCGATGTCCCCAAATCCCCCCAATGTCCCCAACGTCCCCAATCTCCACAGTGTCCCCAATGTCCCCTCAGGGTCCCCAATGTCCCTGAGTGTCCCCAAAGTCCCAAATCCCCCCAAATGTCCCCCCAACGTTCCCAATGTCCCCAATGTCCCCAATGTCCCCAATGTCTCCAATGTCCCCAATGTCCCTAACCCCCTCAGTTTTCCCAATGTCCCAAATGTCCCCAATCCCCCCAATGTCCCCAATATCTCCCCAGTGTCCTCAATGTCCCAATGCCCCCTGAGTGTCCCCTCAATGTCCCCACTGTCCCCCATATCCCCAATACCCCAATGTCCCCAATGTCCCCAATGTCCCCAATGTCCCCAATGTCCCTAACCCCCTCAATCCCCCCAATATTCCCAGTGTCCCCAATCTCCTCAGTGTCCCCAAGGTCCCCCCAATGTCCCCAATGTCCCAAATCCCCTCAGTTTTCCCAATGTCCCCAATGTCCCCAATATCTCCCCAGTGTCCCCAATGTCCCCTCAGTGTCCCCAAGGTCCCCCCAATGTCCCCAATGTCCCCCCAGTGTCCCCAATATCTCCACAATGTCCCCAATGTCCCCCCAGTGTCCCAAAGTCCCCAATGTCCCCAATGTCCCCAATGTCCCAAATGTCCACAATGTCCCCAATGTCGCCCCAGTGTCCCAATGTCCCCAATGTCAGCAATGTCTCCAATGTCCCCAAAGTCCCCAAGGCCCCAATCCTCCCAATATTTCCGGTGTCCCCAATGTCCCCTCAGTGTCCCCCAATGTCCCCAATCCCCCCAAGTCCCCGATGTCCCTGATGTCCCCAATGCCCCCCTCAATGTCCCCAGCTCCCCGGTGTCCCCAATGTCCCCAATGTCCCCTCAGTGTCCCCAATCCCCCAATGTCCCCAAATCCCCCCAACGTCCCCAATGTCCCCAATGTCCCGTTATTGTCCCCAATGTCCCCTCAGTGTCCCCCAATGTCCCCAATTCCCCAAAGTCCCCAATGTCCCTGATGTCCCCAATGTCCCCTCAATGTCCCCAGTGTCCCCAGTGTCCCCAATGTCCCCTCAGTGTCCCCAATCCCCCCAATGCCCCAATGTCCCCCCAACGTCCCTAATGTCCCCAATGTCCCCAAATCCCCCCAATGCCCCAATGTCCCCAATCTCTCCAATGTCCCCAGTGTCCCCAGTGTCCCCAATGTCCCCTCAGTGTCCCCAAGGTGTCCCCAGTGTCCCCAAGGCCCCCACACCCACCTGGCCGCTGTCCCCACCCCAATCCCGAAGTCCCCAAAACCTCAGAGCTGCCACCCCTGGGTGGGGACACGAGGTGACAGGAGGGGACAGGAGGTGACAGGAGGTGACAGGAGGGGACACGAGGGGACAGGAGGGGACAGGAGGGGACAGAAGGGCACAGGAGGTGACAGGAGGTGACAGGAGGGGACACGAGGGGACAGGAGGGGACAGGAGGGCACAGGAGGGGACAGGTGGGGACAGGAGGTGACAGGAGGGGACAGGAGGTGACAGGGAGGTGACAGGAGGTGACAGGGAGGTGACAGGAGGTGACAGGGCGGGGACAGGAGGTGACAGGGGGAGGTGACAGGGAGGTGACAGGGCGGTGACATTGGGAGGTGACAGGAGGTGACAGGAGGGGACAGGGAGGTGACA
>NW_024359333.1:0-1933 GCF_014805655.1 Passer montanus | reverse complement strand
GGAGGAGGCAGGAGGGGTCAGGGAGGGGACAGGGAGGTGACAGGGAGGTGACAGGAGGTGCCGGGGAGGTGACAGGAGGTGACAGGGCGGGGACAGGAGGTGACAGGGGGAGGTGACAGGAAGGTGACAGGAGGTGACAGGGAGGTGACAGGAGGTGACAGGGAGGTGCCGGGGAGGTGACAGGGAGGTGACAGGAGGTGACAGGGCTGTCGCGTGTCGCTGTCGCCAGGCTCGTACAGCGCCAGCCCGGGGCTGCAGCTCGTGCGCGAGGACGTGGCGCGCTACATCGAGCGTCGCGACGGTGTCCCCGCCAGCGCCGACGACATCTTCCTGTCCACGGGCGCCAGCGACGCCATCGTGGTACGGCGACACCGCCACCACCCCCTGTCCCCGGCGACACCGCGGGGACAGCGGGCGCGGTGCCACCCCCGCCCGTTCCCACGGCGCGGGGACAAAGGGACATTTGTGCCCGGGGGTGGCGCGTGCCCGCTGTCCCCGCGGCTGCCCTGGGGACAGTGCCAGCCGCGTTGTCGCCGAGCCCGGGGGGTTGCCCTGGTGACGGTGGCGCTGTGCTGTCCCCTGGTGTGTCGCCAAGTTGTCCCCGAGTTGGTGTCGCCGCGGTGCCCCCGTGCTGGCCGTGCTGTCCCCTCGTTGTCCCCATGGCCGCCCCGGCCGTGTCGCTGCGGTGTCCCCTCGTTGTCACCACGATGTTCTGAGTGCCACCCCAGCCTGTCCCCTCATTGTCCCCATGTCCCCTCATTGTCCCCTCGCTGTCCCCTCATTGTCCCGATTCCCACCCCAACCTGTCCCCTAATGTCCCCCCACTGTCCCCTCACTGTCCCCGCGATGTCCCCGTGGTGTCTCCATGATTCCCATCCGAACCTGTCCCCTCCCTGTCCCCTGATTGTCCCCTCTCTGTCCCCTGGTTGTCACCTCACTGTCCCCTGATTGTCCCCTCTCTGTCCCCTCTCTGTCCCCTGATTGTCCCCTCTCTGTCCCCTCCGTGTCCCTATTCCCACCTCACTCTGACCCCTCAATGTCCCCTCGCTGTCCCCTCCACGTCCCAATCCCCACCCCCTGATTGTCCCCTGGTTGTCACCTCTCTGTCCCCTCCATGTCCCGATCCCCATCCCCTGACTGTCCCCTCGCTGTCCCCTGGTTGTCACCTCTCTGTCCCCTCCATGTCCCGATCCCCATCCCCTGACTGTCCCCTCTCTGTCCCCTGGTTGTGCCCTCTCTGTCCCCTCTCCCTGTCCTTATTCTCATCTCACTCTGACCCCTCAATGTCCCCTCCTGTCCCCTCCACGGCCCGATTCCCATCCCCTGATTGTCCCCTGATTGTCACCTCTCTGTCCCCTCTCTGTGTCCTGATTGTCCCCTGGTTGTGCCCTCTCTGTCCCCTCTTCCTGTCCTTATTCTCATCTCACTCTGACCCCTCAATGTCCCCCCCATGTCCCAATCCCCATCCCCTGATTGTCCCCTGATTGTCACCTCTCTGTCTCCCATCCCACCCCCCGACTGTCCCCTCTCGGTGTCCCCTCTCCACGTCCCTGCTCTGACCCTTCAATGTCCCCTCGCTGTCCCCTCCATGTCCCGATCCCCACCTCACTCTGTCCCCTCGCTGTCCCCTGATTGTTCCCCATCCCACCCCGTGAGTGTCCCCTCGGTGTCCCCTCACTGTCCCCTGGTTGTCACCTCTCTGTCCCCTCCATGTCCCGATCCCCATCCCCTGACTGTCCCCTCGCTGTCCCCTGGTTGTCACCTCTCTGTCCCCTCTCCCTGTCCTTATTCTCATCTCACTCTGACCCCTCAATGTCCCCTCCTGTCCCCTCCACGGCCCGATTCCCATCCCCTGATTGTCCCCTGATTGTCCCCTGATTGTCGCCTCCGTGTCCTGATTCCCGCCCCACTCTGACCCCTCAATGTCCCCTGA
>NW_024359332.1:0-274 GCF_014805655.1 Passer montanus | reverse complement strand
TGACTTTTCAAGAATTCCAGGCTTATTCCCACATTTTTTAAATCCCAAAAAGATTTTCAGTTTTGCAGTTTTACTCATGCTAAAACCAAATCCATACCAACTCTAGATACCTCTCACCAGCTTACAGGTCTTTCATTAATGACATCCTTTTCTATACAAATCAAGCGCACCATTCACTTCCAAATGTAAGTCCCTCACTTAAACAATATTTACTGAAATATTTAAAAAACATTCTTGTAGACCTGGTTGTTTTGAAGTCTCTCAGAGCTGTGGA
>NW_024359331.1:0-274 GCF_014805655.1 Passer montanus | reverse complement strand
AAAAAACAGTGAGGAAATAGAGAAAAAAACAGCAGAAATATCCCAAAAAATTCCAGAGAAAATGTCCCCAAAACCCAGAGAAATGCCCCAAAATAGCCCAGAAAATCCCTCCAAAAATATCCCAAAAGAACTCCCCAAAAAAATCCCCAAATCCCCAAAAAGATCCTGATAAAATGTCCCAAAAAGCCCCAGAAAAAATCCAAAAAAATCCTGAGAAAATGTCCCAAAAAAAACCCCAAAAAATGTCCCAAAAATCCCAAAAAAATCCCAAAAA
>NW_024359330.1:0-274 GCF_014805655.1 Passer montanus | reverse complement strand
TTTTCCCATTTTAGGATTTCTCATTTTTGATGTCTCTCCTTTTTGGGGTTTCCCATTTTTGGGTTCATTTTCGGTTTTCCCCACTTGAGCCTTTCCCATTTTGGGGTCCCTTTCTGGATTTCTCATTTTTGGGTTCATTTTTGGTTTTTTCCCATTTTAGGATTTTTCCTTTTTTGGATTTTTCCCATTTTAGGATTTCTCCTTTTTTGTTTTTTCCCCACTTTAGCACCATTTTGGGGTCTCCGTTTTGGGGTCCCATTTTAGGATTTCTCAT
>NW_024359329.1:0-274 GCF_014805655.1 Passer montanus | reverse complement strand
GAGAAAATGGGGAAGGAAAAGGGGAGAAAGGGAAAATGGGGAGAAGAAATGGGGAGAGAGAGGGGAATTTAGGGGGAGGAAATTGGGGGTAAGGGGGGGTCTAAATCCCCCCAAATCACCCTGAAACTCCCCCAAACCCCCCTAAAATGCCCCCAAATGCCCCTAGAACTCCCCAAATTCCAATGAAACTCCCCAAAATCTCCTTAAATCCCCCTGGGGATGCTCCAAATCAGGGATTCCTGGGTACAGCCTTGCTCTGCCTCCCCAAATCCCC
>NW_024359328.1:0-274 GCF_014805655.1 Passer montanus | reverse complement strand
GAGCGCGTTTTCCCGCTGGTGCTGCTGGCCGAGCGCTTCGACGAGTCGCTGGTGCTGCTGCGGCACCGCCTGTGCTGGCCGCCCGACGCCGTGGACGCCTTCCCGCACAACTCGCGCGGCTCCGCGCGGAGCATCTCCGCGGAGCAGCTGCGGCGCCTGCGGGCCTGGAACGCCCTGGACTGGGCTCTGTACTCGCACTTCAACCGCTCCTTCTGGCGCCAGGCCGAGCGCTTCGGGCTGCCGCGGCTGCGGCGCGAGGCGGCCGAGCTGCGGC
>NW_024359327.1:0-274 GCF_014805655.1 Passer montanus | reverse complement strand
CAGATTTTGGGGGGTCCCGGGGGGGTTAAGGGGACCCCTCCCCCTCCAAACCAATTTTGGGGGGTCCCCGCCTCATTTCTGGGGGGGTCTCAGCCCGAATTTTGGGGTTTCCGCCTCGTTTTTGGGCTTTTTTGGGCTCTTCATTCCCATTTTTGGGCTCTTTATTTCCATTTTTGGAGGAGTTTTTTGGGGGGGTTTTGTTCTCCCGGGGGGGTTTGGGGGGACCCCTCCCAGTTCAGACCAGTTTGGGGGAGTCTCCAGACCAGTTTGGGGG
>NW_024359326.1:0-274 GCF_014805655.1 Passer montanus | reverse complement strand
TGAATTCATAGCCATGCCTGTACTGCCAAATTACAAAGTCCAGTGAGTGTCCCTGACCCTGAGACCAAGGGGTATGGACCAGTATCCACATTGCTCAGGGCTGTCCCTGTCTTGAGCACACTCCCCTAGAGAGCACATGGCTTCTCCATGTGCGGTGTGTTGCAGACCACTGCAGCGGTGTTTTCTATCAGGAAACCAATGTTTGAGGGTGTGAAGCCTTTGGGATATGCTGCATGGGACCAGCAAGGCTGAAACAGGGTCAGATTGACATGGC
>NW_024359325.1:0-274 GCF_014805655.1 Passer montanus | reverse complement strand
GATTTGGAGAAAAAGACTAGGGACCTCCATGTTTTAGGAGACAAGTTATCCTCCCTCTTGCCCTTTATGACTCCTGAATCATTCCTACTCCAGTGAGATCATTAGAATAGGGTGCGAGCATCCAAACACTCAACATATCTGGATATAGATGTAATTATGAATCATAATCTTCTTCCAAGAATTCAATCCAGTCCCTTTAACTTGAATCACCTTTTCAACCATGTCGCTGCTAAGGATTTTCACCAGTTTTCACTCAGTATTAGAATACTCACCA
>NW_024359324.1:0-274 GCF_014805655.1 Passer montanus | reverse complement strand
TTTGTCATCCTCCAGCAAGCAGCAGGGGCACACTTGAGCTGATTTCCAACCATTAGCAGGTAATTAATGAAAAACTATTAACAGGTGGTTACAACATGAACTTATTAACAGCAGCAATTGTGTAATTTCTTAACTCTGCAACTGAAAAGAAATGGACAACTTTTCTACTCAGCAATTACCATCTCCTCCCATATTCACACCTGTATCTCCACTCTCACCATCACCTTCATCTCACATGCTCCACTATTCTTTTAGGGGGTCGTGCCACTCTTTG
>NW_024359323.1:5475-5688 GCF_014805655.1 Passer montanus | reverse complement strand
TCCTGCCCCCCCTCGGCCTCCTCCTCCTCCTCCTCGTCGTCGGCCTCGTCGTCGTCATCGTCGTCGTCGTCGTCTTCCTCCTCCTCCTCCTCCTCGCTGTCGCCACCAGGTGAGTCTGGGGGGACAGGTGAGCTCAGGGCAGGTGCACGCGCACCTGGGCAGGGGTTAGAGCACACCTGGGGGGGTTAGAGCACACCTGGGGGGGGGTAGAGC
>NW_024359323.1:0-4539 GCF_014805655.1 Passer montanus | reverse complement strand
AAATGCACCTGGGGGGGGGTTAGAGCACACCTGGGGGGGTTAGAGCACACCTGGGGGGGTTAGAGCACACCTGGGCAGGTACAGACACACCTGGGGGGGTTAGAGCACACCTGGGGGGGTTAGAGCACACCTGGGCAGGTACAGACACACCTGGGGGGGTTAGAGCACACCTGGGGGGGTTAGAGCGCACCTGGGCGGGGGTTAGAGCACACCTGGGCAGGTACCCAGGCTCACCTGAGTGGGTACAGGCACTCTCACACACACCTGGGCAGGGTTTAGAGCACACCTGTGCAGGTATCCAAACTCACCTGAGCGAGTGTGACTCACCTGTCCAGGCACACACACGCTCACCTGGCCAGGTACCCTCTCACATGTGCAGTTATACAGACTCACCTGTACAGGTACACACACACCTACGCAGGCACCCAGACTCGCCTAAGCGGGTACAGGTGCACACACCTGTGCAAGTACACAGACAGCCTCACCTGAGCGAGTACAGGCACACACACCCTCACCTGAGCAGGTACACACACACCTGTCCAGGTACCCAGACTCACCTGAGTGGGTACAGGCACACACACACCCGTGTAGTCACACACACCTGTACAGGTACACACACACCTGTCCAGGTACCCAGACTCACCTGAGTGGGTACAGGCACACACACACACCTGTACAGGTACACACTCTCACCTGTGCAGGTGAGGCTCACCTGAGTGGGTACAGACACACACACACCTGTACAGGTACACACACACCTGAGCAGGTACCCAGACTCACCTGAGCAGGTGCACACACACCTGGACTAGCACACACACACCTGGGCAGGTACACAGACACACCTGTGCAGGTACACACACACCTGAGCAAACACACACACACCTGTACAGATACCCAGACTCACCTGAGCGGGTACAGGCACACACACACCTGTGTAGGCACACACACACACCTGTACAGGTACAGACACGCCTGAGCAGGTAAACAGCCTCACCTGAGCGGGTAGAGGTACACACTCTCACCTGAGCGGGCACAGTCTCACCTGTGCAGATACCCAGACTCACCTGAGCGGGTACAGGAACTCACACACCTGTGCAGGTACAGACGCAGCTGTACAGGCACACCCTCACCTGTGCAGGTAGTCAGCCTCACCTGAGCGCGTACAGTCGCACACACACACCTGTCCAGGTACACTCTCACCTGTCCAGGTACACACACACACCTGTGCAGGTACCCAGGCTCACCTGAGCAGGCACACACACTCTCACCTGTCCAGGTACACACACACACACACCTGTCCAGGTACACTCTCACCTGAGCAGGTACAGTCACACACACACACACACCTGTGCAAGCACACAGACACATCTGAACAGGTACACACACTCTCACCTGAGCAGGTGAACAGGCTCACCTGAGTGGGTACAGTCACACACACACACCTGTGCAGGTACAGGCTCACCTGTGCAGGTACACACACACACCTGAGCAGGCACACACACACACCTGTGCAGGTACAGGCTCACCTGTGCAGGTACACACACACACCTGAGCAGGCACAGTTACCTGGGGGGGCTGGGACACACCTGAGACACACCTGGGGCACACCTGGGTCACCTGGGTCACACCTGGGAGTTACCTGGGGGGCCTGAGACACACCTGGGGCACCTGGGGCACACCTGGGACACACCTGGGTTACCTGGGGGTACCTGAAACACACCTGGGGCACCTGGGACACACCTGGGGGTACCTGAAACACACCTGGGACACACCTGAGGCACCTGGGGCACACCTGAAACACACCTGGGGCACACCTGGGGGCACCTGAGACACACCTGAGACACACCTGGGGCACACCTGGGGCACACCTGGGGATACCTGAGGGTACCTGAAACACACCTGGGTTACCTGGGGCACAGCTGGGGTGATTTTGGGGTAATTTTGGGCTATTTTATGGGGTTTTCTGGTATTTTTTGCTGCTTTTCTCCATTTTGAACCAATTTTGGGGTGATTTTGGGTGATTTTGGGTCTCTTCCCCTCCCTGGCCAGGTCGTCCAGCTCCTGCTGGGATTTTGGGGTGATTCTGAGCTGATTTTGGGATATTTTGGGTTATTTTTATGGGGTTTTTTATTATTTTTTGGTGGTTTTCTCCATTTTGAAATAATTTTGGGGCGTTTTTGTGGTGGTTTTTTTGCATTTTTTGCTGCATTTCTCAATTTTGAGATGATTTTGGGTGAATTTTGGGGGATTTTGGGTCACTCACCCTCCCTGGCCAGGTCGTCCAGCTCCTGCTGGGGATTTTGGGGTAATTTTGGGGTAATTTTTGGTGATTTTTGAGTATTTTTCTGGGAGTTTTTTTGTATTTTTTGCCCCTTCTCTCCATTTTGAGCCAATTTTGGGTTAATTTCGGGTGATTTTGGGTCCCTCACCCTCCTTGGCCAGGTGTCCAGCTCCTGCTGGGGATTTTGGGGGAATTTTGGGGTATTTTTTGTCATTTTTATGACATTTCTTTCTATGTTTTGCTGCTTCTCTGCATTTTGAGATTATTTGAGTTAATTTAGAGTGATTTTGGGGTATTTTGGATAGATTGGGGGAATTTTGGATAATTGTGGATGATTTTGAGTTATTTTATGTGCTTTTGAGGCGTTTTAGGTCATTTTGGATCATTTCTGGGTTAATTTTGGGTGTTTTTCTAGGGTTTTCTGGTATTTTCGGGTGCTTTTCTCCACTTTGGGTGAATTTTGGGGTATTTTGGGTTATTCTTATGGGGATTTTTGTATTTTTTGCTGCTTTTCCCTGTTTTGGGTTAATTTTGGGTGATTTTGGGTCCCTCACCCTCCCTGGCCAGGTCGTCCAGCTCCTGCTGGGGATTTTGGGGTGATTTTGGGGTATTTTGGGTTATTCTTATGGGGATTTTTGTATTTTTTGCTGCTTTTCCCTATTTTGGGTTAATTTCGGCTGATTTTGGGTCACTCACCCTCCCTGGCCAGGTCGTGCAGCTCCTGCTGGGGATTTTGGGGTGATTTTGGGTTAATTTTGGGGTATTTTGGGTTATTCTTATGGGGATTTTTGTATTTTTTGCTGCTTTTCCCTATTTTGGGTTAATTTCGGGTGATTTTGGGTCACTCACCCTCCCTGGCCAGGTCGTCCAGCTCCTGCTGGTGGTCGACGTCGCCCTCCAGGCGCTCCTGGGCCGCGATCGTGTCCTCCTCATCCTCACCTGCCAGGACACCGGGGTCACCACACGGCACCACAACGGCACCAAAACGGCCAAAAATGGCTAAAAATGGCTAAAAATGGCTAAATATGGCCCTAAAATGGCATCAAATGGCACCAAAACGGCACCAAAAATGGCAAAAATGGCTAAAAATGGCCAAAAATGGCCAAAAAGGGCATCAAAATGGCAAAAAATGGCTAAAAATAGCCAAAAATGGCCAAAAATGGCACCAAAACGGCAAAAAATGGCTAAAAATGGCCAAAAATGGCACCAAAATGGCAAAAAATGGCTAAAAATGGCACAAAAATGGCCAAAAATGGCACCAAAACGGCAAAAAATGGCTAAAAAAAATGGAACAAAATTACGCCAAAATGCAGCAAAATGGCTCAAAATGGCCCAAAATGGAAACAAATAGCACCAAAATGGTACAAAACGGCATGAAAATGGCACCAAAATGCAGCAAAATGGCATAAAAATGGTACAAAATGGTATCCAAATGGCACCAAATGGCTCCAAAATGGAACAAAGTGGAACGAAAATGGCACCAAAATGGTGCAAAATGGAACAAATTTGCACCAAAATGGCAGCAAAACGGTACAAAACAGAACCAAAATGGCACCAAAATGGAACAAAATGGTAAAAAATGGCACCAAAAAGGTACAAAATGGAACTAAGATGGCACAAAATGGCACCAAAATGGTACAAAACGGTACAAAATTGTACAAAATGGTACGAAACAGAACAAAACGACACAAAATGGAACAAAATGGCACCAAACTGGCACCAAATGGAAAAAAAAGGCAACAAAAAGAACCAAAATGGTACAAGATGGCACCAAGTAGCAGCAAAAGGCAGCAAAATGGCACCAAAGTGGTACAAAATGGTACCAAATGGCCCAAAATTGAACAAAATGGTACCCAAATGGCGCAAAATGGTCCAAAATGGAACAAAATTGCACCAAAATGGTCCAAAATGGAACAAAATGGAGAAAAAAGCACCAAAATGGCACCAAGATGGTACAAAATGGCACCAAGATGGCATGACAATGGTACAAAATGGAACCCAAATGGCACCAAATGGCTCCAAAATGGTACAAAATGGAACCAAATGGCCCAAAATGGAACAAAATGGCACCAAAATTATACAAAATGTTAAAAAGGTACAAAATGGCATGAAAATGGTACAAAATGGTCTAAAATGGTGCCAAATGCCTCCAAAATGGTACAAAACGGCACCAAAATGGTACAAAATGGAGCTAAGATGGCACCAAATGGCACCAAATGGCACCAAAATGTCACAGAAGGTCCCCTCCCCCCCGTCCC
>NW_024359322.1:0-274 GCF_014805655.1 Passer montanus | reverse complement strand
TGGTCCCAGATTTAGGATGTGGGTTTTGGAAGCTGTTCCCAGAGTTGGGATTTGGGGTTTGGGGTTTGGAAGGTGTTCCCAGGTCTGACAATTGGGATTTAGTCTTTGGAAGCTGCTTCCAGAGTTAGGAATTGAGATCTGAGTTCTGGGACCTGTTCCCAGAGTTGAGAATTGGGCTCTGGCCTTTGGAACCTGTTCCCTGAGCTGGGAATTGGGATCTGAGCTTTGGGATCGGTTCCCAGAATTGGGATCTGGGTTTTGGGATCTGTTCCCA
>NW_024359321.1:0-274 GCF_014805655.1 Passer montanus | reverse complement strand
TAAAATATCCTCTTAGCACTATCAGAACCTGATGCATTTTACCTAACAGAACAACCTGATGACATGATCCTGTGCGTCAGGCAATAATAACCTCAGACCAAATCCAAATTTAAAGGAAAATGCTCACCTCCAGAAAACTTCCCACACAGTGCAGAGTCTAGGGTGATCTCATCTTCCCCAAGTGCCTCAACAGTCACCTCTGGAAACTGCAGCAGACTGCTCGTTACCTGAGCCGTTAGGTCTCGCATTCTTCACTGCAAATAAAGAAAAAAAG
>NW_024359320.1:0-274 GCF_014805655.1 Passer montanus | reverse complement strand
TTCCCAGTCCCCCCCAGTGCCCCCAGTCTCACCGGTGCCCAGCTCGGGCTGCACGCTGGGGTCCGCCACCACGGGCAGCAGGGTCCCGCTGAACGGGTGCCGCACCCGCCGGCCCTGCAGGTGCTGAGGGGGCGTGGTCAGCGCGGGACACGCCCCCAGCCCCTCCAGGTGAAACCCCGCCCCTCCAGGTGAAGCCCTGCCCCTCCAGGTGACCCCTCCAGGTCAGACCCCTTCCCTAAGCCTTGGCCCCACCCCTCCAGGCTCAGCCCCGCCC
>NW_024359319.1:0-274 GCF_014805655.1 Passer montanus | reverse complement strand
TGCCCTGGCCCAGCCAGGCTGTTCCCTCTCTCCTGTCCCTGTTCCCCTCCTGTCAGGGAGCTGTGCAGTGATCCAGTCTTGCTGGAACAAGTGTGAATTCCTCAGCGGTCCCTGCCCTCCTGTGAAAACCAACAATAAAACTTTGTGTGCCTACAAGTGCCTCTGTATTGTTGGAGGACTTGTCTCGCATCTCATTAGTAGCTTCCCTTCATCCTGCAACTTTAATTAGCAGCTCCAGTGTGGGATTTACCTAGGACTGCCATGGGTGAGGAGT
>NW_024359318.1:0-274 GCF_014805655.1 Passer montanus | reverse complement strand
AAAAAAAAAACCTACCCTAAAGACACGAGAGCCCTCCCCATCCCTCATTTGGCAGGGAAAACCCTGCCTGAAGCCTCTGAGCCACGTCAGCTCACAGCTATGCCAGTTATCCCACCCTGCTGGCAGCGCTGCTCCAAAGGCAGGGGAAGGGGTGGAATCGGGGGCACCTCCACATCCTGAAGCTCTGCTGGGGTGGGCATCAGGTACGGGGGTGTCCTGGGGAGGGACACCCTACTGGAGGGTCCCTGGGAGGTGGGCAGAGGGTGGCACCTGA
>NW_024359317.1:0-274 GCF_014805655.1 Passer montanus | reverse complement strand
GGAGGGGAGAGGATGAAAGACCCCAAAATTCACCCCAAAATCAGAACAAAATCACCCCCAAATTCACCACAAAATCAACACAAAATCCACCCCAAAATCACCTCAAATTGCCCCAAAATTCACCCCAAAATCAGCACAAACTCAACACAAAATTCACCCCAAAATTCTCCCAAAATTCAGCCCAAAATCAGCCCAAAATTGCCTCAAAATCAGCCCAAATTTGACCCCAAAAATACCCAAAATCTATCCCAAAATTCACCCCAAATTCACCCCA
>NW_024359316.1:0-274 GCF_014805655.1 Passer montanus | reverse complement strand
CCTCAAGTCCTGTCACTGGTCACAAGAGTGAAAGATCAATACCTGCTCCTCTACTTACCCTCAGGTGGATGGTATCACCACAATGATATCTCCTCTCAGTTTCCTCTTCTCTAGGCTAAACAAATCAAGTGGCCTCAGTTGCTTTTTATAAGGCTTCGTCTCCAGCCCCTTTACTATCCTATAGCAGTATAGAATGACAAGTGATGCTCCCTAGGCATCTGTAGTAGGACCAGTGCTCTTTAATGTCTTCATCAATGATCTAAGCAGTGGGATT
>NW_024359315.1:0-274 GCF_014805655.1 Passer montanus | reverse complement strand
CAATGAAGTTCAGGCTGTCCACTCCCACTGCTCCATTCCTGACTATTGGACCAGGAGGAATCTCATTCCAGCCCATTGTGGATGTCCAGGCTTACGCCATCCTTCCCAACTCCAAGCTGGCTCCTCTCTTCCTCCTCAGCCTGGTGAGTTCAGACATGCCCTGTGGTGATGGGGCAGAAGGGAATTTGAGCTGTGCCCAGTCCTGTTGCCCAGATCCTGCCAGGGGAGCTCCCAGGTGCTGTCCAGGCACAGTGAGGGTGTCCCCAGCTGAACA
>NW_024359314.1:0-274 GCF_014805655.1 Passer montanus | reverse complement strand
AAATCCCCACACGGGCGTGGCCATGACGTCACCACCGCTCAGCCCCGCCCCCTCCCTCCCAGCCAATCCCATCCCTCCCCCATAAAAAGTGGGCGGAGCCTTTTCCGACCTCCATTTTTTATTGGTTGGCCCCGCCCCTTCCCTGGTTTGGGTGGGCGGGGTTTGAGGGGGGTAAAGGGGGCGTGGCTCAGGGAGGGGGCGTGGCTTGGGGAGCCCCTCCCCCCTCACCAGCCCTGGCTGCCCCCGGGGGCCCCGTCCAGGGGTGGGGGAGGGG
>NW_024359313.1:0-274 GCF_014805655.1 Passer montanus | reverse complement strand
TGGGGGCTTTGGGTCTGGGGGTGTTGGGTGTGTAGAACATGGGGCACAAGGTCACTGTGGTCTGGGGGTATTTGGTCTGGGGGCATTGGGGGTGTGGGATGTGGGCCACAAGATCATCGTGGTCTGGGGGAGTTGGGTCTGGGGGCATTGGGTTTGGGGATGTGGAACATGAGGGTAGGAGGTCACTGTGGTCTGGGGGTGTTGGGTTTGGGGGTTTGGGGGTATTGGGTTTGGGGATGTTGGGGTGTGGGACAAGGTCACCGTGGTCTGGGGG
>NW_024359312.1:4003-7981 GCF_014805655.1 Passer montanus | reverse complement strand
AACCCCCCGATTTCCCCCCTTAACCCCATTTCTCCCCCCAGGCTGTGCATCGTGAACGACGAGCTCTTTGTGCGCGGGGCCAGCCCCGAGGAGCTGCGCAAAGCCTTCGCCCTCCCGGCGCCCACGCCCTCCTCCAGCCCCGTGCCCACCCTGACGGCCGAGCAGCAGGAGATGCTGGCGGCCTTCGCCATGCAGTCGGGCATGAACCTCGAGTGGTCCCAGAAGTGAGTCCAAAACACCCCAAATTCGCCTCAAAAAACGAAAAAAATCACCCCAAAAACGTCTGAAAACGGTTCAAAAATCGCTTCGAAAATTGCTGAAAAATCCCTCCAAAAATGGCGCAAAAATTCCTCAAAAAATGGATCCTAAATCCCTTCAAAAGTCACTAAAAAATCCCTCCAGAAGTGGTGCAAAAATCCCTCCAAAAATGGCTCAAAAATCCCTCAAAAAATGGATCCTAAATCCCTTCAAAAATGGTTCAAAAATCCCTTTGAAAATGGATCAAAAATCCCTTCAAAAGTCACTAAAAAAAATCCCTCCGTAAATGGCTCAAAAATCCCTCCAAAAATGGTTCAAAAATCCCTCCAAAAATGGCTCCAAACTCCCTTCAAAAGTTGCTCAAAAATCCTTCCAAAAATGGTTCAAAAATCCCTTCGAAAATTGCCCAAAAATCTCTCCAAAAATGGCTCAAAACACCTCAAAAAATCCTTGAAAAATTCCCTAAAAATCCCTCCAAAATTCCCTTAAAATCTCCCCAAAAATCCCCCAGAAAAACCCTGAAAACCCACCTGAAATTGCTCAAAAATCCCCCAAAATTCCCCCGAGCAGCAGGAGCTGCTGTTGGCCTTGGCCGTGCAGTCGGGCATGAACCTCGAGCGGTCCCAGAAGTGAGTCTGAAATATGTGAAATTCACCCCAAAAACGCCCCAAAAAACAAAAAAATTCACCCCAAAACAGCCTAAAAATCCCACTGAAAATTGCTGGAAAATTGCTCCGAAAATGGCTCAAAAATCCCTCCAAAAATGGCTCAAAACACAAAATGGCTCAAAAATCCCTCAAAAAATGGCTCAAAAATCCCTCAAAAAATGGATCCTAAATCCCTTCAAAAGTCACTAAAAAATCCCTCCAGAAGTGGTGCAAAAATCCCTCCAAAAATGGCTCAAAAATCCCTCAAAAAATGGCTCCAAATTCCCTTCAAAAGTTGCTCAAAAATCCCTTCAGAAATGGCTCAAAACACCCCAAAAATCCTTTTAAAAATCATCTGAAAACTCCTCCAGAAAGTCTCTTAAATTCTCTCAAAAAATGTTCCTGAAAACCCCAAAAATCCCCCCAAAAAGAAAACCCACCTGAAATTGCTCAAAAATCCCCCAAAATTCCCCCGAGCAGCAGGAGCTGCTGTTGGCCTTGGCCGTGCAGTCGGGCATGAACCTCGAGTGGTCCCAGAAGTGAGTCTGAAATATGTGAAATTCACCCCAAAAACGCCCCAAAAAACAAAAAAATTCACCCCAAAACAGCCTAAAAATCCCGCTGAAAATTGCTGGAAAATTGCTCCGAAAATGGCTCAAAAATCCCTTCAGAAATGGCTCAAAACACCCCAAAAATCCTTTAAAAATCCTCTGAAAACTCCTCCCCAGAAAGTCTCTTAAAATCTCCCCAGAAATGTTCCTGAAAACCCCCAAAATCCCCCTGAAAATCCCTCAAAAACTGCTCCATAAATGGCTCAAAAATCTCTTAAAAAATGGCTCAAAACGCCTCTGAAAATCCTTGAAAAATTCCCTTAAAATCCTTTAAAAATTCCATTAAAATCCCTCCAAAATTCCCTTAAAATCCCTCAAAAATTCCCTTAAAATCCTTTAAAAATTCCCTTAAATTCCTTTAAAAGTTCCCTTAAAATCCTTTAAAAATTTCCCTTAAATTCCTTTAAAAGTTCCCTTAAAATCCTTTAAAAATTCCTTTAAAAATTCCCTTAAATTCCTTTAAAAGTTCCCTTAAAATCATTTAAAAATTCCCTTAAAATCCCTCAAAATTTCCCTTAAAATCCCCCAAAAATCTCCCCGAAAAAAATCCAAAAATCCCCTAAAAATCCTCAAAAAAACCCTCAAAAAAACCCTCAAAAATCTCTCAAAAATCCCCTAAAAACCCCCAAAATCCCAATTTTCCCTCAGGTGCCTCCAGGACAACGACTGGGATTACGGCCAGGCCGGCCAGGTCTTCACCCAGCTCAAGGTCAGTTTTCCCTTTTTTTTATTCCATTTTTTTCCCCATTTTTCCCCTTTATTTTCCCCTTTTTTTCTCCTGTTTTTCCCTCATTTTTCCCCATTATTTTTCCCATTTTTCTTATTTTTTTCCCCATTATTTTCCCAATTTCCCCGTTATTTTTTCCCATTATTCCCCATTATTTTCCCCATTTTCCCAATTTTTCCCCATTGTTTTCACCATTGTTTTCCACATTATTTTTCCCCCATTTTTTCTGTTACTTTCCTGATTTTCCCCATTAATTCCCCGTTAATTCCCCGTTAATTCCCTATTAATTCCCCATTAATTCCCCATTAATCCCCCCGTTATTCCCCCGTTAATCCCCCGTTATTTCCCCGTTAATCCCCCCATTATTCCCTGTTATTTTCCCATTTATTCCCCCGTTAATTCCCCCATTAATTCCCCGTTAATTCCCCGTTAATCCCCCGTTATTTCCCCCCGTCACGGATTCCCGTCCCCAGCTCGAAGGGAAGATTCCCGAGGTCGCTTTTCTCAAGTGAACGTTGGAGATCCCCGCCCCCCCCGGGCCCCGCTCCCGTGTTCGAGTCCTTTCGATCCCCCGAGTTTTGTAAATAAACCGATCGATTATTGATTATTGAGGCGTCATTCATTCCCGATTATTAATTATTAATTATTAATTATTCCCCGCGGCGCCTTTAAGGGGGGGGGGCGGTGAGGGCAGGGCGGAAACCTGCCCTCAACAAAGATGGCGGCGAGCGCGGACTCTGATTGGCCGACGCTGAATCAGCGCGCACAGCCGATTGGCTGACCCGCTACGTGCAACCCGATTGGCTGCGGCTCGTTTCTCGCCGCGGCCCATTGGCCGATGCGCTGTGTGACCCGGAAGCGCCGCCCGGTCTGACCCGGAAGTACCGGCGGCGGCGCCCGCAATGGCGGCGCGGGCCGCGCTGGACGCGGCGGTGGCGGCGGCGAAGCGGGACGTGGTTCTGTACGAGCACGACCGCAGCCGCTTCTTCCGCCTGGTGGGGCTGTTCTGCGCGGGGCAGGGGCTGCTCTGGGCCTGCCTGGCGCGCTTCGCCTTCACCGCGCTGCGCCCGGTGCCCGGCACCGGCGCCGGGGCCGATGACCCGCTGCGGCCCCGCGACAACAAGTGGCGCTTTGCCTTCACGGCGTCCTGCCTCACCGTCGGTACCGAGCCAGCGGGGCCGGGGCGGGAGCGGGGGAGGGAACCGGGGTCAGGGCAGGGCAGCGGGGTCACACCGGGGTCACACCGGGGCCGGACCGGGCTGAAGGGAGGGGAGTGGGACTCACACCGGGCACTGGGGGCTCCCACCGGGGTCACACCGGGTGTCAGGGGGGACTCGTGGGGGGACACCGGGGCTCAGGGGGGGGCTCAGGGGGTGACACCGGGGTCACACCGGGGCCGGACCGGGCTGAAGGGACGGGACCAGAGCTCCCACCGGGGCTCGGGGGGAGACTCGTGGGGGGACACCGGGGCCCGGGGGGGCTCAGGGGGTCACACCAGGCTCCCGCCGGGGCTTGGGGGTGACACCGAGCTCACACCGGGGCTCAGGGGGGGGCTCCGGGGGTGACACCGGGTCCCGGTGCCGCCCCCGACCCCGTTCCCGTTCCCCCCCCGTGCAGGCTCGCTGACGCTGGCCGCGGGCTGGGCGCTGCCGCTGCGCTCGGTGGCGCGGCTGACGCTGCTGCGCGGCGGCACCGCCGTGGCCATCGGCACCCCGGGGCCGCTGGGGCTGGGCCG
>NW_024359312.1:0-3998 GCF_014805655.1 Passer montanus | reverse complement strand
GATTTTGGGGTCCCCGCCCCCCCCCCCCCCACCTGGACAGGTTTTGGGGTGTTTGGGATGAAGGATTGGGGTCAGGAGGGGCTGATTTGGGGATTTTGGGGTTTTTTTTATTTTGATTTTTGTGGTTTTTTGGTTCTTTTTTGGTTTTTGGGGGTCCCTGAGCTCCCCCTCCCCTCCCGGTTCACCCCAATGGGGACAACGGCGGGGGCGGGGTAGGGCGAATGCAAATGAGCGGGCGGGTAATTAACATAATATCACGGAGAGGCGGGGCTTGCGCGACAAGAGGCGGGGTTATGCAAATCAACAACGGATTGGAAACGAGGCGGGGCGAATGCAAATAAAGGGGCGCGTTCGGCCAATCACGTTGCGGGGCGGGGAAAAGCGGTGGGCGTGGCTATGAAAGAACACGGGATGGCTATTTTGCATGAGGGGGCGGGATTATGTACATTAACCGAGCTGAAATGCGCGACAGGCATGCTGGGATGATTTTTAAAGGGGGATTTCGGGGTTTTGGGGGTCGGATCGTGAGGGACCCGGGAGGAAAGTGCGGGATGAGATGGGGACAGAGGCCGGGAACGGGATGTGAAGGTTTCCGAGCGCGGCGCGGGGCTGTCCGTGAGGTGCGGGCCGGGCGGGCGGGGCCGGGCGCGGCGCGGGGCCCGGCTCGGGCATCGCTTCTCGGCCTTTTGGCTAAGATCAAGTGTAGTATCTGTTCTTATCAGTTTAATATCTGATACGTCCTCGATGAGAGGACTTCATATTAAACGGATTTTTGGGCTCGGGAGTTGGACCCGGAGCTTGCTCCCTCCGCTCCGCGCATCGTCCCGGTATTGCAGTGCCTCCGGGAACGGTGCACCCCCACCGGGGACCTTTCATTGGTAAAAAATAGATTCAAAAATCACAAAGAATCTTTATTTTTGTATTTTAATTTCTGTTTTATCGCTGGTTTGTCCGGCGGTACCAAAATGGCCTCGCGGATTTCCTTCCTGCCGCTGCCTGCTTTTCCCTCACGTCCCCTCACGGCGCGCCGCAAAATGGCGGCGCCTCCGCCGCGCTGCTTTCTGAGGTTAAACTCCGTCAATATCTCCTTTTTCTGGGTGAAATTTGAGTTTGGTGCGGGCAATAATAAATATTTACAATGTTAAAAGGGTGTAATGGGTGTTTTGAAGGGTTTTATTGGATCAATCCGTGAGGGGAGTTTGAACAGCAAGAGGAGGCTATGCGAGTTTCCTGAGGGAAACGCGGCCCAGTCTGCGGCTCCGCGCTTCCTCCGCGTCCGCCCCCGATTTCAAACTAAGCAAGTTTCGTTTATTTTCCGTATTTTACACGTTTTTAACCCATTTCCCCCCAACCAGCGCGCCGCGCGCTCTCCCCCCTCCTCCATCCACCGAAACAAAATGGCGGCGGCGCGGCGGGCGGGAAACTGCGCGTGAGGGCGAGCGCCCCCCTCGCCCTCACCCGCCAATCCCAGCGCGGCTTTTCGCCGTCGCTGGGCAGAACAGCGCGGCCGGGGCCAATCAGAAAATCCGAGCGGCCGGCGCGGGCAGGGACGGAGGGGAAGAGGCGAAGGGGCACAAACGGGGAAAAACGGGCACAGAACGGGGAAAAACGGGCACAAAACGGGGAAAAACGGGCACAGAACGGGCACAAAATGGGCACAAAACGGGCACAAACGGGGAAAAACGGGCACAGAACGGGGAAAAACGGGCACAAAACGGGGAAAAACGGGCACAGAACGGGCACAAAATGGGCACAAAACGGGCACAAACGGGGAAAAACGGGCACAGAACGGGGAAAAACGGGCACAAAACGGGGAAAAACGGGCACAGAACGGGCACAAAATGGGCACAAAACGGGCACAAACGGGGAAAAACGGGCACAGAACGGGGAAAAACGGGCACAAAACGGGGAAAAACGGGCACAGAACGGGCACAAAATGGGCACAAAACGGGCACAAACGGGGAAAAACGGGCACAGAACGGGGAAAAACGGGCACAAAACGGGGAAAAACGGGCACAGAACGGGCACAAAATGGGCACAAAACGGGCACAAACGGGGAAAAACGGGCACAGAACGGGGAAAAACGGGCACAAAACGGGGAAAAACGGGCACAGAACGGGCACAAAATGGGCACAAAACGGGCACAAACGGGGAAAAACGGGCACAGAACGGGGAAAAACGGGCACAAAACGGGGAAAAACGGGCACAGAACGGGCACAAAATGGGCACAAAACGGGCACAAACGGGGAAAAACGGGCACAGAACGGGGAAAAACGGGCACAAAACGGGGAAAAACGGGCACAGAACGGGCACAAAATGGGCACAAAACGGGCACAAACGGGGAAAAACGGGCACAGAACGGGGAAAAACGGGCACAAAACGGGGAAAAACGGGCACAGAACGGGCACAAAATGGGCACAAAACGGGCACAAACGGGGAAAAACGGGCACAGAACGGGGAAAAACGGGCACAAAACGGGGAAAAACGGGCACAGAACGGGCACAAAATGGGCACAAAACGGGCACAAACGGGGAAAAACGGGCACAGAACGGGGAAAAACGGGCACAAAACGGGGAAAAACGGGCACAGAACGGGCACAAAATGGGCACAAAACGGGCACAAACGGGGAAAAACGGGCACAGAACGGGGAAAAACGGGCACAAAACGGGGAAAAACGGGCACAGAACGGGCACAAAATGGGCACAAAACGGGCACAAACGGGGAAAAACGGGCACAGAACGGGGAAAAACGGGCACAAAACGGGGAAAAACGGGCACAAAATGGGCACAAACGGGGAAAAACGGGCACAAAATGGGCAAAAATGGGGAAAAATGGGCACAGAACGGGGAAAAACGGGCACAAAATGGGCACAAACGGGGGAAAACGGGCACAGAACGGGCACAAAATGGGCACAAAACGGGCACAAACGGGGAAAAACGGGCACAGAACGGGGAAAAACGGGCACAAAACGGGGAAAAACGGGCACAAAATGGCACAAAACGGGGAAAAACGGGCACAAAATGGGCACAAACGGGGAAAAACGGGCACAAAATGGGCAAAAATGGGGAAAAATGGGCACAGAACGGGGAAAAACGGGCACAAAATGGGCACAAACGGGGGAAAACGGGCACAGAACGGGCACAAAATGGGCAAAAACGGGCACAAACGGGGAAAAACGGGCACAAAACGGGGAAAAACGGGCAGAAACGGGGAAAAACGGGCACAAAATGGGCACAAAATGGGCATTTCTGTGAATTTCTGCCTACAACAGATGGTGGGCACAGACGGGCAAAAACGGACACAAAATGGGCAAAAATGGGCACAACATGGGCAAAAACGGGCACAAAATGGGCACAAACGGGCAAAAATGGGCACAAAATGGGCAAAAATGGGCATTTCTGGGAATTTCTGCCTACAACAGGCGGTGGGCACAGACGGGCAAAAACGGGCACAAAACGGGCAGAAACCGACACAGATGGGCACAAACGGGGAAAAATGGGCAAAAAGGGGCAAAAAATGGGCATTGCAGGGTAATTATGGGTAATTATGAGGGTTTCTTGCTACAACAGCCAGTGGGCACGGGCACAAAACGGGCAAAAATGGGGAAAAATGGGGAAAAATGGGCATTTCAGCCTACAACAGCCGGTGGGTACGGACAGAAAGTGGCAGAAATGGACATTTATGGGCAAAATTTGGGCAAATTAGGGGCAGTCCTGGGCAAAAAATGGGTAATTATGGGGGTTTCTGGCTACAACAGCTGGTGGGCCCAGGCACAAAAAGGGCATTTTGGGGAAAAATGGGAAAAGTAGGGGCAAAAATGGGCAAATTATGGGAATTTATGGGCAAAATCTGGGCAAAAATGGGCATTGCTGGGTAAAAATGGGCAAATTATGGGCAAATTATGGCCAAAACCAGTCATTGCTGGGCAAATTATGGGTAATCGTGGGCATTTCTGGGCAAAAAATGGGCATTTTCCCCCAGAATTTGGGATTTTCCCC
>NW_024359311.1:0-274 GCF_014805655.1 Passer montanus | reverse complement strand
GCGGGCAGCGTGTGGGGCCGGAGGGCGTGCGGGCCGCGGGGCTGCGGCGCGGGGAGGATGGAGAGGGCAGCGCCGGGCAGGGCGGGGGCGCGGCGGCTGAAGGGGAGCCGCGGCGCGGGTGGAGGGAGCGCGGAGAAGGAGGGCGGGAGGCGCTGGGGCTGCGGCGGGCGGGAGCCGCGGAGCGGGGCCGGGGGTCGGGGCGGGCGGTGAGGAAAAGGAGGAAAAGGAGGCATCGGCGGCGCGCGGGCGAGCGCGTGCAGGGCCGGGGGGAGGG
>NW_024359310.1:0-274 GCF_014805655.1 Passer montanus | reverse complement strand
AATAAAGCAAAACCCAGCTGACTGGAATACTGAATTGTTAAATGCTTATTTCTTGCTCGTTCCGGCAGGTTTGGAGCAGGAGGATTCTGTGCTGAGACCAGTTTTGTTTGGGGGTTCCTTGCAGATTGATTTTGCTTGAAGTTCTCAATGTTTTACAATTGTTTATGCTCAAGCACCACATGGGGCAGGTGACATACATTGGGCAGATCAAACTGTGCTCCTCTTTGTGGCTGAGGTTTGCAGATGCATTTAATGGATTTGGAAGTCCAGTTCC
>NW_024359309.1:0-275 GCF_014805655.1 Passer montanus | reverse complement strand
CGCCGGCCTGGCCTGGACGCCCCCTCCCCAGGGGCTGCGGACCCCCGCGGTCAGCGCGGCCGGGCTGCGCCCCCGCGTCACCTACAGCTTCCGGGTCAGCGCCCGCAGCGGGGTCACCCCCCCCGGGACCCCCGAGCCCCCCGCGGCCGAGATCAACGTCACGGCGGGGGCCGACGGTGAGACCCCCGAAACACCCCAAAAACAGCCAAAATACCCCAAAAAACAGCCCAAAACAGCTCAAAATGGCCCAAAACCACCCCAAAATACCCCAAAAT
>NW_024359308.1:0-275 GCF_014805655.1 Passer montanus | reverse complement strand
TCAGGGGTTGGCTGAGGTTCAAAGGGATCTCTGGAGTCATTCTTTCTGCCCTGCTCAAGCAGAGTCACCTAAAGCAGGCTGCCCATGATCACAACCAGACCACATCCAGCTTTTTAATATAAGGAAGGAGACTCCACAGTGTCCTTCAGTAATCTGTACCAGTGTTGGGTCAACCTCACAATAAAATGTTTTCTGGTTTCCTCCCTGTATAGAACCAAAGAGAAAATTGCTGTGTGCTTGGACTCTATTAGAAATTCACAAGGCACACTAGAGAT
>NW_024359307.1:0-275 GCF_014805655.1 Passer montanus | reverse complement strand
CAATACATATTTATTTTTTGACTTTTTGTAAAAAAAACTGAATAATATATTTTAAATATAATAGGTTACCTCTCATTTGATCTGTTTTTTCAAAAAACAAGCATCAATTCATTTATTTAACATATTTTACTTAACAGCTTCAGTGAAAAGATCAGCAACTGTAAATGCTCTCTGACATAGCTAAAGGTTGGCTTTTTAAATATAATTATATCTTTAATGCTGAGTCATCTATTTCATAAAGTGTAACCAAAAAAGGGCTAGCACAAAGTATGTCA
>NW_024359306.1:0-275 GCF_014805655.1 Passer montanus | reverse complement strand
GCCCCCCTGCTGGTGGCCCCGCCCCTCGTCACGCTGGGACACGCCCAGGCCCCGCCCCCCGGGGCCGGCCCCGCCCCCTTGGTGACGACGCAGGGGGCGGGGCTGAACCTGGGGCTGGGATTGGCCCTGGCCCCGCCCCGGGCCACGCCCACGCTGCTGGCTCCGCCCCCCGGAGGGCCCGCCCACGGTGAGGGGGCGGGGCTTAGAGGATGGGTGTAATTAGTGGGCGGGGTTAATTGGGGTGGAGTTAATTAAGGGTGGGGTTAATTGGGGTG
>NW_024359305.1:0-275 GCF_014805655.1 Passer montanus | reverse complement strand
TCCCGAGCGGCGGCGGCGGCGGGGCCGCGCGGAGCCTCCTCAGCGCTCGGCAGGGCCGCCCAGCCCGCATCCCGCATCCCGCACGGTGAGCCGCGCCGCGGAGCCCAGGGCAGCGGGGTGGGGCGGGCAAAGGGGAGCAGTCCTGGCCCGGGGGAGGGGGGACGGCCCGGCCCGCAGCGGGGCCCGCTCCGCTTGCGGGCCGCCGCTCCCCGGCTGCGGCCTCCGTCCGTCCGTCCGTGTGTCTGGCTGTCTGTCTTTCCGTGGTCGCTGCCCTC
>NW_024359304.1:0-275 GCF_014805655.1 Passer montanus | reverse complement strand
TGGGACATCACACTGTGCTCTGTATTTGCCTCTGCAGGTGAAGGTCCTTTGTTTAGTGTAGGAAATGTCAACCTGTCAGTCTTGGTCTTTCTAGGTTATTTGGGCTCATCACACTCCTAATCCTCACCATGACTTGGTGTCCTAGCGATGCAGGATCTCCTCTTTTGCTTGGGGAAATCAAGTCACATCATCAGTGGGACCTGTAGTATGACCAAAAACAAGTTTAGTGCTGTTTTTTGTCTTGCGCAGACTCTTGATTTGATTAGAACTTGGCT
>NW_024359303.1:0-275 GCF_014805655.1 Passer montanus | reverse complement strand
GAAACTGGGAGGAAACTGGGAGAAATTGGAGGGGATACTGGGAGGAAACTGGGAGGGAAACTGGGAGAAATTGGGGAGGATACTGGGAGAAGTTGGGGGGTCATACTGGGAGAAATTGGGGGGAATACTGGGAGATACTGGGAGGAAAACTGGGAGCACTGGGAGGGAAACTGGGAGGGAAACTGGGAGCGCTGGGAGGGAAACTTGGAGATTGAGGGGGGATACTGGGAGATACTGGGAGAGGACTGGGAGGGGAAACTGGGAGATACTGGGGG
>NW_024359302.1:0-275 GCF_014805655.1 Passer montanus | reverse complement strand
GATTTCTGAGTCTGGGGGCGTTTTTAGGGGTTGGGAGGGGATTGTGGGGGGATTTTGAAACACTTTGGGGGGCTCCTCACCCCGGTATTTCTTACCCAAATTTTTATGTATTTCCCCCAAATTTTTGCTATTTCCCCCCATTTTTGGGTGTATTTTTCCCAATTTTGGGGTATTTCCCCCCAATTTTTGCTATTTCCCCCCAATTTTTTGGTGTATTCCCCCCAATATTCCAATTTCTCACCCCAATTTTAGGTGTATTTCCCCCCAATTTTCGC
>NW_024359301.1:0-5793 GCF_014805655.1 Passer montanus | reverse complement strand
GGGTGCGGATCCGCGTGGATGAAGCCGGTGTAGAAAATCTGCTCGGCGAAAACCTGGATCAGCTTCTCTGCGGTCTGGGGGTGAAAACGGGGTTCAGGCACCCCAAAAACCCCAAAATCACCCCAAACATCCCCTAAACCCCCATGATCAGCTTCTCTGTCTTCTGGGGGGGATTTGGGGGTTCAGGCACCCCAAAAACCCCAAAAAACCCCAAAATCACCCCAAAATCACCCCAAAATCACCCCAAAATCACCCCAAAATCACCCCAAAATCACCCCAAAATCACCCCAAAATCACCCCAAAGATCCCCTGGATCAGCTTCTCTGCGGTCTGGGGGGCAAAAACGGGGTTCAGGGACCCCAAAAAACCCAAAATCACCCCAAAAATACTCTAAACCCCTGGATCAGCTTCTCTGCAGTCTGAGGGCAAAAACGGGGTTCAGGGACCCCAAAAACCCCAAACATCCCCTAAACCCCCATGATCAGCTTCTCTGTGTTCTGGGGGGGATTTGCAGGGGGACACAGGGACACAGGGACATGGGGACAGAGAGGACAGAGGGGACATGGGGACAGTGAGGGGACACACGGGGAGGACACACAGGGGACAGTGTGGGGACACAGGGAGGACACAGGGACAATGGGGACAGAGGGGACAATGGCGACACCCAGGGGACACACAGGGAGACAGGAGACACACAAGGGATACACAGGGGACACAGGGGACATACAGGGGACACAGGGGGACACAGGGGACACAGGGACAATGAGGACATGGGGGACACAGGGGACACACAGGAACATGACACAGAGGGACACGGGACACACAGGGACAATGGGGACACCCAGGGACAATGGGGACACCCAGGGGACACACAGGGACAATGGGGACACAGTCCCAGCTGTCCCCAGGTGTGTCCCAGGTGTGTCCCAGGTGTGCCAGGTGTGTCCCAGGTGTCTCACCTTGCTGCAGTGTCCCCAGTGCACGCGTGGCACTGTCACCCCCCCCAGCTGTCCCAGCTGTCCCCAGGTGTGCCAGGTGTGTCCCAGGTGTGTCCCAGGTGTGCCCAGGTGTCCCCAGGTGTGTCCCAGGTGTCTCACCTTGCTGCAGTGTCCCCAGTGCACGCGTGGCACTGTCACCCCCCCCAGGTGTCCCAGGTCCCTCCCGCAGCGCTCCGAGTTCCGCGCCTCGTTCTCGAAGTCCAGCTCCAGCGCCAGCGTGCCCTTCAGCTCCTGGGGACAGGTAACACAGGTGAGTGACAGGTAATACAGGTGAGTGACAGGTAACACAGGTGAGTGACAGGTGTGACAGGTGAGTGACAGCTCCAGCGCCAGCGTGCCCTTCAGCTCCTGGGGACAGGTAACACAGGTGAGTGACAGGTAATACAGGTGAGTGACAGGTAACACAGGTGAGTGACAGGTGTGACAGGTGAGTGACAGCTCCAGCGCCAGCGTGCCCTTCAGCTCCTGGGGACAGGTGAGACACAGGCGAGTGACAGGTGAGTGACACAGGCGTGACAGGTGTGACAGGTGAGGGACAGCTCCAGCGCCAGCGTGCCCTTCAGCTCCTGGGGACAGGTGAGACACAGGCGAGTTGAGTGACAGGTGAGATACAGGTGAGATACAGGTGTGACAGGTGAGTGACAGTGACAGCGCCAGCGTGCCCTTCAGCTCCTGCAGGTGGGACAGGTGAGTGACAAGTGAGTGACACAGGTGTGACACAGGTGTGACAGGTGTGACAGGTGTGTGACACTGCCAGCGTGCCCTTCAGCTCCTGCAGGTGTGGCACAGGTGGGACACAGGTGAGTGACACAGGTGTGACACGGGCTGTGACACAGGTGTGTGACAGTGGCACAGGTGGGACACAGGTGTGACACGGGCTGTGACACAGGTGTGTGACAGTGGCACAGGTGGGACACAGGTGGCACAGGTGAGTGACAGTGACAGTGCCCCAGCACAAAGTCGGGGTGCATGGGCTGCACAGGGCAGTGGGACAGGGCCGTGCCCAGGTGTGCCAGGTGTATCTCAGGTGTGCCCAGGTGTATCCCAGGTGTGCCCAGGTGTATCTCAGGTGTGCCCAGGTGTCCCCAGGTGTGTCCCAGGTGTGTCCCACCTTGACAGCCACGGGGGTGCCGTCGGGCAGCGTCGCCCGGTGCACCTGGGCCAGGCTGGCGGCGGCCACGGGCTCGTAGTCGAAGTCGCGGAACATTCCGGAAGGCGTGGTCTGGAAATCCTCCAGGAACAGCTCGTCCACCTGGCGGGCACCGACACGGCACGGACACGCGGCACGTGAGGGACACGTGGGGGACACGTGAGGGACAGGTGACAGGTGAGGGACACATGAGGTGAGAGATACCTGGGGACAGGTGAGGGACATTGTGGGCAATTGAGGGACAGGTGAGGGACAAGAGACAGGTGAGAGACAGGTCAGGGACACTGAGAACAGGTGAGTGAGGGGACAGGTCAGGGACAGGTGAGAGACACTGGGGACATTGGGGACAGGTGAGAGATACCTGGGGACAGGTGAGGGACATTGTGGGCAATTGAGGGACAGGTGAGGGACAAGAGACAGGTGAGAGACAGGTCAGGGACACTGAGAACAGGTGAGTGAGGGGACAGGTCAGGGACAGGTGAGAGACACTGGGGACATTGGGGACAGGTGAGAGATACCTGGGGACAGGTGAGGGACATTGTGGGCAATTGAGGGACAGGTGAGGGACAAGAGACAGGTGAGAGACAGGTCAGGGACAGGTGAGAGACACTGGGGACATTGGGGACAGGTGAGAGATACCTGGGGACAGGTGAGGGACATTGTGGGCAATTGAGGGACAGGTGAGGGACAAGAGACAGGTGAGAGACAGGTCAGGGACACTGAGAACAGGTGAGTGAGGGGACAGGTCAGGGACAGGTGAGAGACACTGGGGACATTGGGGACAGGTGAGAGATACCTGGGGACAGGTGAGGGACATTGTGGGCAATTGAGGGACAGGTGAGGGACAAGAGACAGGTGAGAGACAGGTCAGGGACACTGAGAACACTGGGGACAGATGAGGGACACTGGGGACATTGGGGACAGGTGAGGGACATTGGGGACAGGTGAGGGACACTGGGGACAGGTGACAGGTGAGGGACATTGGGGACAAGTGAGCGACAGGTGGGAGGTGGGACAGGTGAGGGACAGGTGAGTGAAGGGACAGGTGAGGTGAGGGTGACTGGGGACAGGTGAGGGACAGGTGACAGAAGAGGGACAGGTGAGGGACAGGTGAGGGACACTGGGGACAGGTGAGGGACAGATGAGAGACAGGTGAGGGACATTGGGGACATTGGGGACAGAGGATTGAGGGGACAGGTGGGGGATACTGGGGACAGGTGAGGGACAGGTGAGAGGTGGGACAGGTGAGGGACACTGGGGACAGGTGAGGGACAGGGGAGAGGTGGGGCAGGTGGGGGACGGGGGGGGGAGAGTGGGGGGACACTGGGGACAAGTCAGGAACAGGTGAGGGACAGGTCAGGGACAGGTGAGAGACACTGGGGACATTGGGTACAGGTGAGAGATACCTGGGGACAGGTGAGGGACATTGTGGACAATTGAGGGACAGGTGAGGGACACTGGGGACAGGTGAGGGACACTGGGGACAGGTGAGGGACAGGTGGGAGGTGGGACAGGTGAGGGACAGGTGAGAGACAGGTGAGGGACATTGGGGACATTGGGGACACTGGGGACATTGGGGACCGAGGATTGAGGGGACAGGTGGGGGACACTGGGGACAGGTGAGGGACAATTGAGGAGAAATGGGACAGGTGAGGAACAGGTGAGAGATAGCAGAGGAACATTGGGGACACTGGGGACAGCTGAGGGACACTGGGGGACACTGGGGACAGGTGAGAGGCAGGTGAGGGACAGGTGAGGAACAGGTCAGGGACACTGAGGAGATGTGAGGGACACTGGGGACACTGGGGACATTGGGGACACTGGGGACAGTGGGGACAAGTGAGAGGTGGGACAGCTGAGGGACACTGGGGACAGGTGAGTGAGGGTACAGGTAAGGGACACTGGGGACATTGGGGACAGATCAGGGACAGGTGAAGGACAGGTAAGGCAGGTGAGACAGATGACAGCTGAGGGACACCGGGGACAGTGGGGACATTGGGGACAGGTGACGGACACTGGGGACAGGTGAGGGACAGGTCAGGGACACTGAGGAGATGTGAGGGACACTGGGGACACTGGGGACAGCTGAGGGACACTGGGGACATTGAGGACGCCCCTCTGCCCCGCTGTGTCCCCAAGCCCAAGGTGCGACCGATGCGAGACAGGTGAGGGAGAGGTGAGAGACAGGTGAGAGACAGGTGAGGGACAGGTGAGGGACAGGTGAGGGACAGGTGAGACAGATGACAGCTGAGGGACTCTGGGGACAGCTGAGGGACACTGGGGACATTGAGGACGCCCCTCTGCCCCGCTGTGTCCCCAAGCCCAAGGTCCCTCAGGTGCCACATTGTCCCCGTGTCACCCCTGTGTGTCCCTGTCTGTCCCAGATGTCTGCCCCACGTCCCCAGTGTCCCCGGTGTCCCCAATCCCCCCAATGTCCCCAATCCCCTCAGTGTCCCCAGTGTTGTGTCCCCAAGCCCAAGGTCCCTCAGGTGCCACATTGTCCCCGTGTCACCCCTGTGTGTCCCTGTCTGTCCCAGATGTCTGCCCCACGTCCCCAATGTCCCCGGTGTCCCCAATCCCGTGTCACCTCCTGGTGCCCCCGGGGGCTGGCGCTGTCCTCCAGGGGTCTCAGGGTCCCTGTCACCTCGGGGGGCAGCAGGTGGTCCATGGCGCTCAGCCCCCCGGTGTCCCCAGTGTCCCCAGTGTCCCCAATCCCCTCAGTGTCCCCAGTGTCCCCATCACCTCCTGGTGGCCCCGGGGGCTGGCGCTGTCCTCGAGCGGCCGCAGGGTCCCCGTCACCTCGGGGGGCAGCAGGTGGTCCATGGCGCTCAGCCCCTGGCCCAGCTTCACGTAGAGCCCCCCGTTGGACAGCGCCCCCTGCAGGAGCCGCTGCCCCGCGCGCCGGTGGCACCGCGACATGGCCGACAGGTAACCGGGACTGGTCTGTGTGTGACAGGTGTGTGACAGGTGTGTGACACAGCCATGGCACCGCGACATGGCCGACAGGTAACCGGGATTGTTCTGGGACAGGTGAGACACAGGTGTGTTACAGGTGTGACACACACACACAGCCATGGCACCGCGACATGGCCGACAGGTAACCCGGGCTGGTCTGTGTGTGACATGTGTGTTACAGGTGTGACAGGTGTGTTACAGGTCTGTGACACAGCCATGGCACTGCGACATGGCCGACAGGTAACCGGGACTGGTCTGGGACAGGTGAGACACACACAGGTGTGTGACAGGTCTGTGACACAGCCATGGCACTGCAACATGGCCGACAGGCAACCCGGGCTGGCCTGGGATAGGTGTGACAGGTGTGTGACAGGTGTGTGACACAGGTGTGTGACACAGGTGAGAGGCAGGTGAGACAGGTATGATGTGACAGGTGTGGCACAGGTGGGATAGGTGGGACAGGTGTGACATCTCTAACAAGTGTCCCCAACTTCCCAAATCCCCCAAATCCTCCCAGAACCCCCCAAATTCCCCAAATCACCCCAAATCCCCCAGAAATCTCCTCCAAACCTCCCTGCGACCCCCCAAATCCCCCCAGAACACCCCAAATCCCCTCAAATCCCCCTGAAATCCCCCTGGGACCCCCCAAACCCCCCAGGACCCCCCAAATTCCCTCAAATCCCCCCCCAG
>NW_024359300.1:0-275 GCF_014805655.1 Passer montanus | reverse complement strand
GGGATAGAGGTTTTATATTCTGTATTTGTGACAATTCTGTCTTTTACCCTTTACTGAATTACAGTATTTGTGTCTTTCCATGTTGTTGTGCTCTTCTGAACTGTGGATATTTGGTGTTTCTCCTTCTCTTTCCCAGCTGGAAGTGCCCCAGGTGCCCTCAATACCTTCAGTGAGGTTGATAATGGGAGGACTGAGCCCAGAACTGCAGGGTGGGTGAGCCTGGAAGGGACCAGGGTCAGGTTGGAATGGCTCCTCTGTCCCACCTCGCTGCTCCA
>NW_024359299.1:0-275 GCF_014805655.1 Passer montanus | reverse complement strand
ATTGGGGACATTGTGGGGTCTGGAGGTTTTGGGGACTTGGGGGACATCAGTGGGACATTGAAGGGACTCACAGAGGAACTGGGGTGACACTGGGGGGGGACATTGGTGACATTGGGGGTGACACAGGGACACAGGGGTGAGGGCGTCTCAGGATTTTGGGGGATCCCAGAGGGAACACGAGGCGATTTCGGGGACCCCAAACCTTTGGGGTTCCTGGGGGTGTCGCAGGAGTTGGGGGGTGTCCCCGAGGTGTCCCCAGGTGTCCCCAATGTCCC
>NW_024359298.1:0-275 GCF_014805655.1 Passer montanus | reverse complement strand
TTTTTTTCTTCGCTGGTGGAATTCCTGGAGGAACTCTGGGATTTGGGATTTGGCATTTAGGATCAGGGTTTGGGATTTAGGAATTTGGGGTTTAGGAGGGAAATTGGAGGTTTGGGATTTAGGAAGGGAAATTTGGGAATTGGGATCAGGTTTGGGATTTGGGATGGGAATTTAGGATTTTAGGATGGGAATTTTGGGGATTTAGGATCAAGAATTCAGGATTTGGGATGGGAATTTTGGGATTTAGGATCAGGAATTTTGAGATTTGGGATGGG
>NW_024359297.1:0-275 GCF_014805655.1 Passer montanus | reverse complement strand
TTGCAATCCTTTTAGTCATAACAAATCTTCCGGGCATCAGCTGAGCTCCAGGAGAAGAACCATGTGCAGCAGCAGCACCCTTCTCAGGGGCTGTTCCAGCACCTTCTCTAATCATTGTTCCCTGCCTGCAGAAGACTCTTCCCCCCTCACACCTCCAGCAACAAACCTACTCATGTTCCAAATCCTTACTAAATTCCACATCCCTCCTGCTTAAAACCACAGGGCTGCCCACTGGTCCAGGCTCATAAGCTGCTTCTCCTCCACAGAAACCCCTC
>NW_024359296.1:0-275 GCF_014805655.1 Passer montanus | reverse complement strand
CCTCCCGTCCCCCCTCACCCTGTCCCTGCTGGTGCCTTCCAGACTCACCTTCTTCAGCACCACAAACTCGTTCTCAGCAGCCGTGCGACGGTTGATCTCCTCCTCATACCTGTGGTGGGTGCAGGACAAGGTGAGACTCTGAGACCCCTGGTCACTCCACCTGTGGGGTCAGCTCCGCTCTCCCGGCTCGTCCCTCCCTGTCTGTCCCCGCACTCACTTGGTTTTGAACTCCTCCACGTACTGCCTCATGTTCTGCAGCTCCGATTCCAGCTGGC
>NW_024359295.1:0-275 GCF_014805655.1 Passer montanus | reverse complement strand
AAACATTAACAAAAGTAACAAACTCATGTACTGGGACTGAACAGATCCAAAAATGTTTTAAAAATTGTTCTAGGTCCTACAGGTCTATACTTCATGTGCAAGGTACCCATCATCACATCCTCCTGAAAATATGCTGTACCATTTCTGATAGAATCAACTGCTCTGCTCCAAGGGCTGGACTTTTTAACACCACCTGTGTACCCCTGTGTCACATGGGAACTGAACAAGCCTTTACCTTGGCCAAGATATACTAAAGACCAAATCCCTGTTGTGAA
>NW_024359294.1:0-275 GCF_014805655.1 Passer montanus | reverse complement strand
GCCCGGCCCCGGCCCGGAGGGGCTCGCTGCTCATTGGCTGCAGCGGCGCGGGGAGGCGGGCGGCGCTGAGGGGAGCCGCGCCCTCATTGGCTGGGGCGGGGCGGGGCGCGCCGCTATTGGCTGGGGGAGCCGGCGCGCGCGGCGGAGGCGGGAGATGGTGAGGGGAGGGCGGGGCAGGAGGGAGCTGAGGGGGGGCCGGGGGAAACCGGGGGGGTTTGGGGCGGGTCTGAGGCGGGCCTGGGGCGGCCTGAGGAGAAACGGGGGATTCTGGGGGG
>NW_024359293.1:0-275 GCF_014805655.1 Passer montanus | reverse complement strand
GCCCCAGGTGCAGCCCAGTCTCTGCTGTCCGTGCTTCCTGCGCTGTCCTGGCTGCTCCAGCTCCCTTCGTGCTGGTCCTGCTGCCCTGGCACCACTTCCTCACTGGGCAGTTCTTGGAGGGGCTTCCCTTGGGTGGACGCCTTGTTACAGTGACCATGGTGGCCACACTGGCAATAATGGCCAAGTGGTAACAATGGCCACAGGGGTCACAGTGGACAAAGTGACCACAGTGGCCATGATGGCCTCGGTAGCCTTGGTGGCCTCATTTCTCTGGG
>NW_024359292.1:0-275 GCF_014805655.1 Passer montanus | reverse complement strand
GAAATTCCTGCAAGAACCTTCGGACGTCGTCGTCGCCCGCGGCTCCGACCTCATCCTGGAATGCTCCGTGGAGTCTGACGGAGAAATTCTGGGAATATTCTGGAAAAAAGACGGGAAAATGTTGGATTTGGAGGAGGATGAGAGGAGGAAGCAGCTGGGGAATGGATCCCTGTGGATCCAGAACGTTCTGCACTCGCGGCATCACCAACCCGACGAGGGGATTTATCAGTGCGGCGTGCGGCTGCGGGGAGGAGGGGCTGGGGGCAGCCGCGAGG
>NW_024359291.1:0-275 GCF_014805655.1 Passer montanus | reverse complement strand
AGGGTGACAGAAATCCTGATTTTAGGATGTGTTAGAATGAGAAACCAGTAATTTGTTACAGCAGGGTTCATTTGCCAGCTCTGGGCTGAGACTGCAGAGCACTTAGAGCATGCTCCAGGTGGGTCTCGACCTCAGGTGTTTGCAGGGAAGAAAAAGGGATTTATTTCTCATGTGCCCACACAAAAAAGGGATTTATGTCGCATGTACCCACAAGAAAAGGGGTTTATGTCTCATGTACCCACAAAAGAGAGGTATGAGAGCAGGCAGGGTTGGGG
>NW_024359290.1:0-5798 GCF_014805655.1 Passer montanus | reverse complement strand
TTTGGGGCATTTTTGGGTCATTTTGGGGTAAGTATGAAAATGAGGCTGCCATATATGGAAAAAAATATCCTTATATAGAGAAATGACCATATATGGTAAAAATGACCATATAAGGAAATGAGCACAGCGAAAAGGGTGGGACTAGAGCCAATTATGCAAATTAAGTGTGTAAAATAATCAATTAACAGCAATTAATGGTGTTTTCACGCAAATAAAGTTTATTTGGGGGGAACTGTAAAGTTTTGTTTGGGCCACGCCCACTTTTATGCAAATAAAGTTTGGGTAATGTCACTGGAGAGAGAGCCACGCCTTTTATGTTAATGAGGGACATATATGGGAAAAGCTCAGATGGGACTCCCAAAATCCCACAAATTCACCCCAAAATCCACCTAGAATACCTAAAATCCCCCAAATTAATCCCAAAATTCACCTGGGAACCCCAAAAATCCACCTGGGAACCCCAAAATTCCACAAATTCATCCCAAAATTCCAGAAATTCACCCCAAAATCCACCTAGAATACCTAAAATCCCCCAAATTAATCCCAAAATTCACCTGGGAACCCCAAAAATCCACCTGGGAACCCCAAAATTCCACATATTCGCCCCAAAATTCCAAATGGGAACATCAAATTCCCCAAATTTACACCAAAAATCCACCTGGGAACCCAAAAATTCCACATATTCGCCCCAAAATTCTAAATGGGAACCCCAAAATTCCCCAAATTCACCCCAAAATCCACCCAGGAACACCAAATTCCCCAAATTTACACCAAAAATCCACCTGGGGACCCAAAAATTCTACAAATTCACCCCAAAATTCCACCTAGAATCCCTTAAATTCTACCTGGGAACACCAAAATTTCACCTGTGATCTCTAAAATCCCCAAAATTCACTCCAAAATTCACCTGGGATCCCCAAAATTCTCCTTAAAATCCTCCAAATTAATCCCAAAATTCAGCTGGGAACCTCAAAATTCCACAAATTCACCCCAAAAGTCACCCCAAAATCCATCCAGGAGACCCCAAATCCCTCAAGTTCACCCCAAAATCCACCCAGGACCCCACAAATCCCCTCAAAAACCCACCCGGGATCCCCAAAATCCCCCAAATCCAACCCAAAATCCCTCAGGATCCCTCAATCCCTGTCAGGGACCCCCAAAATCCCTCAAATTTCCCCCAAAAACCCACCCGGGACCCCCAAAATCCCAAAAATCCCCTCAGGGACTCCCAAAATCCCCTCATAAATCCCTCAAATTGCCCCAAAAGCCCTGAAATCTCCCCAAAACCTCACCCCAAAATTCACCAAATTGACCCCAAAATCCCTCAAATTCCCCAAAATCCCTCAGGAACCCCCAAAATCCCTCAGGAACCCCCCAAAATCCCTCAAATTCCTCCCAAAAACCCATCTAGGACACCCAAAATGCCTCAAATCTCCCCCAAAACCCAACCGGGACCCCCCAAATCCCTCAAAACTCCTCAGGAACCCCCAAAATCTCTCAAATTCACCACAAATTCCCTCAAATTCACCCCAAAATCTCTCAAATTCACCCCAAAATCCCCTCGGGACCCCTCAAACCTCGCCCGATTCCTCCCGGCCGCCATTTCCCCCCCACTTCACCCTTCACGGCTGCCGCGCTCTGATTGGCCCCGCGCCGTGAGGCACCCGGCGCTCCTATTGGCTAAGCGTTTCCCGCCCTTTCTACACCCCGCTTTCATTGGTCAAAATCTGTTGCCGGGGTGACAACGTTGCGCTGATTGGCTGCTCGGGATGGAACAGGGCGGGAAAAACGGCGGGGGAGTCTCAAGGGTTGAGCGGCGTGGTGATTGGCTGAAAGGCGGGAAAGGGGGCGGGGCTACCGAGGTGATAAAATGAGCGGCGTGGCGCCCTCGGGCTCAGTCCGGAGGTGGCGGCGGTCGAGGCGCGGTGGCTCCTGAGGCGGTTTAAACAATCAATTCGTTCCTTTAACTAACTTAATTAATTTAATTAGCGGCGGGGGGCTCGCGGCGATCAATTAAGGCGCTAATTAAGGCGCTAATTGGCGCCGCGGAGGGCGATTTGAGGCTGTTTGGGGTTTTAAAGAGGGAAATCCGGGGCGAGGGGTGTTTAAAACGCTTTTAAATTTAATTGTTGACCTTTTTCCCAAGTTTAATCCCTTAAAAAAGTTAATTAATAATTGCTAAATTAGCTGTAATTAATTTTTTGTGAGGCGTTTCAGGTTTTGCTTGGGCGATTTTAGAGCTAAAATCGCTTTTTAAACCCATTTTTGCCTCAGTTTTCTCTGAATTGCCTCAGATTTATTAAATTTTAAGCAACTTTTACCTCAGGTTTTAACATTTAAATTAATTTTAATTAAATTTAATTAAGTTTGGGCCGTTTCAAGGCAGTTTTGGGGTGGTTTTGTCCCATTTTGTTCATTCAGCGTTTGAAATTGTTGAGTTCTTCTTAAAATAAATAAAATAAAATAAAATAAAATAAAATAAAATAAAATTAAAATTTATCCAGGTTTAAAAATACTTATTCCTTAGTGTTTAATTAATTAAATTTAAATTATTTATTGGGTGTTTTTCCTCAGGTTTGAGGTACTAAATTCACCTTAAAAACGTTTAAATTAATTAAAATTCCTTGATTTATTAATATTTAATTAAATTATTTATTTCCTTAATTATTTATTCAATTTTTGGGGGAGGTTTTGGGATTTTTTTGAGGCATTTTCTTGCGTTTTATCCCGTTTTGCCTTGAAATAATTTAAATATTACCTTAAGTTATTTAAAGTAATTAATATTTAATTAATATTTAATATTTATATTTAATATTTATTCAAACTGAGCAAATTTTATTTAAATTTTGAGGATTTTGGGTCATTTTTTAGATCAAAAATTCCCTTTTTAACCTCTTGTTTTAACCGTTAATTTAATTAAAATTAAATTTATTAAATATTTAATTAATTTATTACATAATTAATTTTTTAATTGTTACATGAAAGTTGAGCATTTAAAGCCAATTTTATTTAAATTTTAAAGAGTTTTTGGGGCTGTTTCAGGCGTTTTTTGGGGCAAAATTTCCCTTTTTTCCTCAAATAATTAAAATAATTTCCTTTAATTTATTGCTATTTAATTATTTATTAATTATTTATTATAGTTGAGCATTTAAAGCCAATTTTATTTAAATTTTAAAGAGTTTTTGGGGCTGTTTCAGGCGTGTTTTGGGGCAAAATTTCCCTTTTTTTCCTCTAATTAAAATAATTGCCTTTAATTTATTACTATTTAATTATTTATTAATTATTTATTAATTTTTCCCACATTTTGAGCAGTTTTAACTTTTAAAGGATTTTTTGTGCCTTTTAAAGACATTTAAAGAGTTTTAAACCTTCTACATTTTAATTGTAATATAAATGTTACCTAATTTATTAAGTTAATTAATGAAAATTCTTCAAATAATTAAATGTAGATAATTTTAATTAAGTTTCAGAGATTTTTGGTATTTTTTCTGAGGCATTTCAAACCTTAAATTTTAAATATAATTTAATTTTAATTTATTCACCGTCATTAATTTTAGTGACCTATTTAAATATAATAATAATTAATTTATAATTATTAATTAATTTTATATAAATTCATTAATTTTAGTGATTTTTATTCACATTATTCTTTATTTTTGCATAATTTTTTCACTTCAAAACTTTAATCTTTAATGTAATTTTAGTATACTTTAATATCTAAACAAGTTGTAAAGTTTATGCAAATTTATGCAAATTAATGCAAATTAAAATTATTTTTGGGCTGTGTTTAAATTTTTAATTACATTTCCAGCAATTCCTGGTTCATTTTTGCATCGTTCTGTGACTTCAAAACTCAATTTTAATATAATTCAATATCTAAGCGAGGTATTGCATTTATGCAAATTCATGTAAATTTATGCAAATTTGTGCCAAACTACAAATTCTACGCTTTTTCAAATTTTATTTTAATTTCCAGCAGATTTTGGTTCGTTCTTCATCATTCAGTGACTTCAAAACTCTGATTTTCAATATTTGAAGGATTTTTAATTTTATGCAAATTTATGCAAATTTATTCAAATTTATTCAAATCTTAACACTTTTTTTCACTTTACCAGTTTTTATTTGCATTTTTGTCCAATTTTGGTTCGATTTTGCATCATTTTTTGTCTTCAAAATTCTGACTTTCAATATTTGAAGGACTTTTAATTTTATGCAAATTTATGCAAATTTATTCAAATTTATTCAAATCTTAACACTTTTTTTCACTTTACCAGTTTTTATTTGCATTTTCGTCAAATTTTGGTTCGTTTTTGCATCATTTTTCGTCTTCAAAACTCTAATTTTCAGTATCTGAGGATCTATTAAATTTCTGCAAATTTATGTAAATTTATTCAAATTTATTGAAATTTACACAAAATCAAAAGTTTTGCACTTTTTCAATTTCTATTTGCAATTTTGGCAAGTTTTGGTTCTTTTTGCATCATTTTTCGTCTTCAAAACTAATTTTCAATATCTGAGGATCTGTTAAATTTATGCAAATTTATGTAAATTTATTCAAATTTATTCAAATTTTTACAAAATCAAAAGTTTTGCACTTTTTCAATTTCTGTTTGCAATTTTGGCAAGTTTTGGTTCGTTTTTGCATCATTTTTGTCTTCAAAACTCTAATTTTCAATATCTGAGGATCTGCTAAATTTATGCAAATTTATGTAAATTTATTCAAATTTATTGAAATTTACACAAAATCAAAAGTTTTGCACTTTTTCAATTTCTATTTGCAATTTTGGCAAGTTTTGGTTCTTTTTGCATCATTTTTCGTCTTCAAAACTAATTTTCAATATCTGAGGATCTGTTAAATTTATGCAAATTTATGTAAATTTATTCAAATTTATTCAAATTTTTACAAAATCAAAAGTTTTGCACTTTTTCAATTTCTATTTGCAATTTTGGCAAGTTTTGGTTCTTTTTGCATCATTTTTCGTCTTCAAAACTAATTTTCAATATCTGAGGATCTGTTAAATTTATGCAAATTTATGTAAATTTATTCAAATTTATTCAAATTTTTACAAAATCAAAAGTTTTGCACTTTTTCAATTTCTATTTGCAATTTTGGCAAGTTTTGGTTCTTTTTGCATCATTTTTCGTCTTCAAAACTAATTTTCAATATCTGAGGATCTGCTAAATTTATGCAAATTTATGCAAATTTGTGCAAATTTATGCAAATTTAAAAGTTTTGCGCTTTTCCAATTTTTATTTGTATTTTCAGCAAATTTTGATTTGTTTCTGCATCTTTTGTGATTTCAAAATTCTAATTTTCCATATCAGAGAGTATTCTCAACTTATGCAAATTTATTCAAATTTATGCAAATTTGCGTAAATTTATTCAAATTAAAATTTAATTTTTCCTGCTATTTTCGAGTGGATTTCCCTCTTGTTTTACCCAAAATCGCCTTTTTTCACCCCGTTTTTTCCCTAATTTCCCCCACACCGCCTCAAATCCAACCCCCGATATTCAAATTTATTCAAATTTATGTAAATTTATTCAAATTTACCCGAACCCGCGGGAGTTTCCGGCATGTTCTACTACCCCGAGGTGCTGCGGCGCCGCACCGGCTGCTTCGGCACCATCTGGTGAGCAGATTTGGGGCCAAATCCGGGGATTTTGGGAAAATTTGGGGATTTTGGGGAATTTGGGTGAATTTTGGGGGATTTTGGGTGAATTTTGGGGGATTTTGGGTCATTTTTAGGGGATTTTGACTTTTTTGGTCAATTTTGGTTCATTTTGGGTGGATTTTGGG
>NW_024359289.1:0-275 GCF_014805655.1 Passer montanus | reverse complement strand
CCTGATCCTGTGTCCCCCATCCCTGATCCTCTGTCCCCCATGGGGCCACTTTTGGGATTTATCCCTGATCCTCTGTCCCCCATCCCTGATCCCATGTCCCTGTCCCTGTCCCCATGTCCCACATCCCGTTGCCGTGTTGCAGGTGATGAATGCCCTGAACTGCAGCCTTTTCTCAGCCGTGCGCGAGGATTTTGTCCCCATTCCGTGTCCTTGTCCCCAGTTGTGTCCGCAACCCTCTGTCCCCATTCCCTGTTCCAGGTGGTGAATGCTGTGAA
>NW_024359288.1:0-275 GCF_014805655.1 Passer montanus | reverse complement strand
CCCGGGTTCAACTCCCGGACGAGCCCTTCTTTTTAGCCACTCACCTGCCTCGGGATGCGGTGGAGCCAGGGCAGGGAGGGAGGGAAGCAGTGTCTGCAGAGCAGCTATGGGATCAGTGTTTTGGGTGGGCACGTTTGTCCTAGAACTAGGAGAAGCTCCTTGGAAGCAGGAGTGGGAAGGTTAGACTGCCTGTGACAGTCGGGTTCAGAGCCGTGGGGGCAGAGTGGGTTGAGGGGACTTGGCCTTGCTATTGTACAGGGGGGGGGGGGGGGGGG
>NW_024359287.1:0-275 GCF_014805655.1 Passer montanus | reverse complement strand
AAATATTATGAATAAAAATAATCAGTCACACTGTTTGTAGATTCCTTACAGTTATACTAAGAGCCTGAGACTCCAGTAACCATGCTTTGCATGGAAGACTTTATAGAAATGGCTACCCTCAAGAACAAAGGGGCCAGAACAAAGTAGCTGAGGCTCTAACATGAGCACCACTGACAACTTCAATCTGTTCAGCATGCCTGAAGTAGAGCAGAATTTATTTGCTCAATTATACATATTTTATAGAGTACTGTTGTGGTTTGACACTGGCCCAACAC
>NW_024359286.1:0-275 GCF_014805655.1 Passer montanus | reverse complement strand
GGGTGAATTTTGGGAACTTTGGGGTGGATTTTTGGGTGAATTTCAGGTGATTTTTTGGGTAATTTTGGGTGATTTTTTGGGTGGATTTTTGGGTGTTTTTGGGGTGGATTTGGGGGTTCTCCCCTCCCCCGCTCACCCGCAGCGCCCAGCGCCAATCGGCCGCCAGGTCCTTGACCTTTGACCCCGCGATGTAACCCAGGCCGCTGCGGGGGGAGGGGCGGGGTCACGCGGGGGTCACGGCACCCCCGCTCTGCCCCTCCCCCACCCCCCAAGTC
>NW_024359285.1:0-275 GCF_014805655.1 Passer montanus | reverse complement strand
CTCCTTTATTCAGTTACAGCCTTGCTGTACTTCTCTACAGTTTTCACTAAACACAGATAACAAACCTTTGCAAACAAAACAAAATAGTTGGGTAATGCAGTAAGTAATCTAGAATTTAATTCAAACTAGGCCTGGGCTAAGCAGAAAATAAACAAAAGGGGCTGTGTAGGGTTTCTCAGCATCAGAAGTTGCATATTTGGTGGAAAAGGTTCTCTTATTAAGGATTGTTTCCCTTGTTAAATTTGATGTGGTTTATATTTATGTTATCCCACCTG
>NW_024359284.1:0-275 GCF_014805655.1 Passer montanus | reverse complement strand
AGGATATTCTCCAGGATATTCTCCAGGATGTGCAAGGAGTGTTCCAGAGACTGCAGGACCTGGGCAAGGGCAGGAAGGAGGAATCCCAGGATGAATTCAGGCAGATTTCCACAGATTTGCAAACTGGCTAAGAGGGTGCCAGAGGACTGAGACTCAGCTGGGTCCTGTCACCTCCTGGAGACAGATGACTGTAGCAATGGGCCACTTGTTGATGAGTGACAAAACTATACTTTGTCCTTTATCTCTTTAAAAAGGAAAAAAACCCAGAAGTTTCT
>NW_024359283.1:0-275 GCF_014805655.1 Passer montanus | reverse complement strand
ATGAGAGAAAACATTGCTCAAGTCAGGCTGGAGGAAGTAAAGACTGAGGTGAATCAGGGAGAGGATTTAAAATGCTGGGAAAAGGTCCTGAGGAATCTGGTGGATTTTCTCTTGCCTCAGAACAAACTCTGGAAATCAGGCTGTAGTTCAACACAAAGCACTGGACCCCCAACAAGAGCAGGTGGGGGAAAAAGAAAAGTTATTATATAAATAGATATAATATTTATTATATTTTATTTATTAATTTTTAAAAATACCTTTATTATATAATAAAT
>NW_024359282.1:0-275 GCF_014805655.1 Passer montanus | reverse complement strand
ATTCATCCCTTCATCATACAAAAACCCATCGCAGTATGCAAGAAAAACATTTTATCCCAATAAAAGATGAAAATAAAAATAATTTTTTTTATAGAAGTCACTATAACACTCACCACCTTAAAATTGACCTAGAAACTAATAATCCCATTTAAGTAGATCAGTAGCCCCTTAAACAAAAAAAAAATTGAGTGCTCTCATAAAATTGAAGAACTGTGGAATAACCGTTGCAAAAAAGTCACAACAACAAGTCTCTAAAATTCCCCGGTGTTTGTCAT
>NW_024359281.1:0-275 GCF_014805655.1 Passer montanus | reverse complement strand
GCACGGCCCGGCACGGCACGGCCCGGCCCCGAGCGGGGACAGCCCCCGAGACACGGCCCGTGGTGCGCTCGCACCTCTCCCCTCACGCTCTTTGTCTCCGCGGCGCTCGCTGGTGCCGCAGGAAGCGCTGGGGTGGCAGTCCAGCGGAGAGACTGCCGCGGCCTGCAAGTGCAGCAGTTTCTCCGGCACAAAAGAAACCGGTTCTGGTTTTCTCGCCATTTCGCACCGCTGTTCTTTGGCTGGGCCTCACGGTAGCCACAGAATGACAGAATTGA
>NW_024359280.1:0-275 GCF_014805655.1 Passer montanus | reverse complement strand
GAAGGATTTCATCTTGGAAAGGCTTTTCCCGCAGATCCCCCACAGCCTGGGAGGGAAGGGAATCTCTGGGAATGAGGGATCCCAAATTCCCGGCAGCTGAAGTTTCCTGGGATAATTTCAAACAGGCCCTGAGGCGGGAGCTGCTCCCGCCAGTTCCAGGAAACAAAAACCATGGAATTTTGGGTGGGAAGAGACCTTAAAACTCATCCCATTCCAGGCCCAGGGACATTTCCTGATCCCAGGTTATTCCAAGCCCTGTCCAGCCTGGCTTTGGA
>NW_024359279.1:3577-5799 GCF_014805655.1 Passer montanus | reverse complement strand
TGATAGGAGATTAATGAATGAAGAGAAATTTGTCATTTATAAGCAGTGAGCTTTAATTTATTTGCTGAAAATACATAGTGAAAAGTTTAGAGAGTGGGTGTGCATTCTGAGTGGAGCTACTCCCACGTACCCCAGTGCTGGGAATAAAGTAATGCCTGATAACTAATAGTAAAAATAGTGTAGGACACTTTGATTTATCCCAGTGTTTTCAGAGGCAATGGGAAAAGGCTCTGCGTGTCTTTCAGAATGTTTTTTATTAACGTCATAGAATGAAAATGTTATTTCTCACACAACAATCGTCCCAGAGTTGTCTCTCTGCCGACACAATGTCCCTGGTAGAGCACGGGGTTCCCAGTCCTGTCCAGCTACTTGAGGGCTTTCGAAGTCTCCCGGGGCTGGAGTGGCTGGAGGAGCCCTGGTGCCCTGGAGACGTGTCGGGGGGCCGTGCCTGGCCGGTGATGCCGAGAGGTGGCAGGGCCTGGGGGGAGAGGCAAGGCTGAGCCCCCAGGCCCCGGGGCTGCCCCGTCTGGGTCAGCTCAGCCAGCTCAGAACGGGGCAGCAGGAGGGTCACCTGCTTGGCCAGAGACCCGCAGGGAGCAGGTGCAGACCCAGCAGACAGCCAGTCTCTTGTCCCCCTGCTCCCCGTGCCCTGACAGGGCCACACCTGGCTCATCCAGTGTCCTGGGCACCACAGGAAGCTGGTCATTGCGGCCCCTTGGCATGTGTCCACCCCTGCCCAGCAGCTGGGTCACTCTGGGCTGGGAAGGAGAGAGCAGCTGGCTGAAAGGCAGGGTCCAGTCCAGCATTCCCTAGCAACCCTCCCAAAGCAGCTGTGCCCAAGGAAACTGAAGGCACACATTCACCCAGGATCCTCAGCATCGCCCAGCCCGCCCCCAGTACACGTGCCATGTCCCCACCTTCATCATCACTGCGTTGTTGGGGCGGGTCACGAGTCCCTGCAGAAATGCCTTGTTCCGCAGACAATCCTGAACTGGTGGCAGTTTGAAACTGCTGCTCTGATGGTCCCCAGAGCTCTGTGGCACATGCGAGCCCCCGCCACGGACTACTGGCCTCCTGTGGGATGGGGCAGAGGATCCTCAGTGCCCAGCCCTGTGGCACCCTGGGCACCACCCTGCTGTGCCAAGGAGGGGACTGGCAGTGCTGCCTGCAGGGGCATGTCCCTGCCAGCTCCTGTCCACCTGCTGCAGGAGCCCCAAGCCCATCCACCCGGCTGGATCTGCTGGCTCTGTCCCCAGGGCCAGGTGTGCTGGCCATGGCCGTGGCAGGTCCCTGTGCACAGGACACCAGCTGGCAGGAGCTGGTCTGTCCCTGCTGCAGGGCTTGCTTTTGGGAACTCCTTTCACAGGAGGCACACAACTCCCCACCAAGCTTGAGCTCAAATTGAAAACAGACACAGCTCATCAGATGTGCTTTCAGCAACCTTGGGACAGAGATGTGCGTGAGACAGGGCAAGGCAAAGAATGCAAAACCCCCCAGGCCTGGGGCAAGCACTGGCCCTCCACAGCTGCCTTCTGCTCCCCGGCTCTGCCCAGCCCCGCCAGGCTCCTCTGCCCCAGCCCAGGTGCAGAGCCCTCCTTGCTGTGGCAGGGCTACGCTGCACCCCAGGAGCCAGAGATGTGTCCTCAGGGCCCTTACCTTTGGCTGTGCTGTGGCTCCTTGCTGGGGGGCATTGGCTGCAAATACGGGAGAGTCTCGGAGGACCTGGGGAGGGCAGGAGTCACAGGGGTGTGACAGGGGACCAACAACCTGTTCCTGTTAGAGGCGGCACCCACAAACCCATGGGATTGTACCCCATGGCATCCCGCTGCCTGTAGCCCTTGGGATGAGTGCCCACAGCCCCTGCTGATGGGCAGGGCTGCAGAGGGGGCTCCCCACATCGGCCCCTCCCCAGCAGACACTGGCACCCCTGTGCCCAGCAGGGTCACTGCTGGCACCCATCTCCCCCATGCCAGCCCCGCTGCCCCCATGCCCTGCTGCTACTCACTGGCCAGGAACCTGCACGGTGAGCATGCGGTCACAGGACAGGCACGTGAAAGGCACTGGCAGCTGCCTGAGGAGGGTGAGGGAAGAGGGCTGGCTGAGCTCCTGGGGCCACAGCCCTGCAGCACACAGGCAGCAGCTGGCGGGCAGCAGCCAGGCGCTGGGCAGCTCACGGCACAGGGTCACGGCGTTTGCAGGCTGAACCCTGGGCTCTTGAGCCT
>NW_024359279.1:0-2311 GCF_014805655.1 Passer montanus | reverse complement strand
GATTTCTTTCTGCTTTTGTTCAGAGTCCTTCTGGAGGGTCCCAGATATGAAGCTGAGCTTCTCATAGTCCCTTTGCATCTGTACAGCTGTTGTATCCTCGGGCTGCATCTGCTGTGTGTTCTGCTCCAAGGAGGAAAAACGTTTGTTGCTGAACAAAGGGGGTCTGGCTGCTCCACGGGGGCAGACCCACATTACTCAACCAGTGGTCAAGACCTCTCAGTGTCAGCAGGACATTTGCATCAAGGCTTTCATTTCTGTCCATGCCACTGACTGGTCCAGGCCAGTTTGGGCAGTTTGGGTCTACCCCAGGGGATGTCCTCAGTCCCCCATGCTGCCAGCTGCCTACCTGGCCCCAATTCCTCATCATCTTTTCAAGCTTGCCCACAGCCATCTGCCGGGACTCCAGGGATTCCACCTGCTCCTGGAGGTTCTCACAGCGCCGGAGGAGCTCTCCCAAATGCTCATTGATGTCAAAGGTGCAGTTGGAACACTCTGCCTTTGCCTTCTCCTGCTCCTCCTGCACACTCTTCACTATCTCCCCTATCTCAGCCAGCTGCAGGAAAGGCAAAAGGAATCAGCTCAAGAGATGGGATGAATGGAACCACCAGTCCTGCATGCTGTGGGCTTCAGTGGCCCCAGCCAGTTGGGGAATGTGGCTGGGAACCCCGCCAGGAGTACTGCACCAAGCCAGGAGGGCTGGGAATGCTCCCCAGGACCTCATCTGCTCGTTCACCTTGTTGGTTGTCTCAGTCACCATCTGCTCCAGCATGGCCTTCCTCATCTCCTGCTGCTCTGCCATCATCTGCAGCTCACGCTTTGTCTTCTCCAGCAAAGCCCTGGCCAGCGGGATGGGGGCAAGGGCAGGGTTACCCCTGCAGGGCTGCTGGGCACCTTGTGCCCACAAACCAGGATGCAGCCAGACCATCTGGGCTCCCTTGCAGCCCCCCAGGGTATGAAACCCACTCCTGTCCCCTTACTCGAGTTGCTGAGAGATCTCATTGCCGCTCTCTTCTTTCCACTTCGCTGCATCCTGCCTCAGCTTTTTAATGTCTTCCTCCAGCTTCTTAATCTGGGAAAACCAGTGACAGTAGAGTCAGGGCACAGACATCATGTTGTCCCAGCGTGGGGGCCCTTCAGACAGACAGAAAGCCCCAGGGCCCCCAACACAGTCCTGAGACCCTGACCCCAAAACATGCTCTTGGAGTCACATTGAGGTTTTTCATGACAGCTCAAAGGTAACATCACCCCACAGCTTACTGAGGCAGCCAACTCCTTAATCTTCTGTGCCGTGTGGTTCTGTGCTTCCTTTATCCTGTCAATCTCCTCAGTGATATTCTCAGAGAGGGATGTGACCTAGGAGGGAGAGGTTGTGTTAGCCATCCCCTGGGATGGTTCTGAGGGGACCTGAAGGGCATTAACCTCTAACATGGTATGCTCAGCATGGGGGGACAGCTCAGGGACCAGCGCAGCCAGCCTGGCAGGGCTCTGCAGGCAGCGCGGTCCGTGCGTCCAGCCAGCAGAGCAGAGGGTACGGGCTGCTGTCTCAGACCCAAAACTTGCTCCCATTAGCAGCTCACCTCATCCCGTGCCTCCTGGATCTTCTTCATGTTTTCTGCCATGCCGGACTGTAGGAGAAAGTGGTATCAGATATGAGGAGTGGAGGCAAAACGATATTCACCACCTCAGTGGTCTGCACAGACCTGTGCCTCCTGGAACTTCTTCAGGTTCTCTGCTATGCGGGAATTTTCTGCCTTTATCCCACCAATCTCCTCGCTAAGAACCTGTGAAGCAGTTCAAGAATCAGGGATGTCAGAGGTGATGGCCAGGGCAGCAACACCCCAAAGAACCCCACCCTGCCACGGGCAGCCCATGGCACAGCCGGGTGAGCAGGGAGAGTCCCAGTGCCACCCGCCCCAGCCGGGCTCAGTGCCAGCGCACTGAAGCCCATCCAGACAGCAAAGAGCCCCTGCCAGCGGCTCTGCCAGGGCAGTGAGGGCAGAGCCAAGCACGGCTGTGTGAGGAAGCAGAGAGGGGCTGTCTGCTGGGGGAGTGCCCAGGGGCGGGGAAGAGCCTCTACCTTGGACGTGTGTTTCTTATAGTCTTTCATCTCCTTCTTAAATTCTTTCACTTCAGCAGCCACATCAGCAAGTGAGGGGCCACTCAGCTGGCCTGGCCACGGCTCCTGGCTGGTCAGGTACTGCACATCCAGGTGCTCCAGCACAGCCTGCAGCAGTTTCCTCATGGCTGCAAAGTGAACAGATCCATTCTGGGGCATCTCGATGGCAAGATCCAGCATCTGGGAGAGGCTGAG